>NC_056734.1:4962868-5080368 GCF_019279795.1 Protopterus annectens | reverse complement strand
AAGTCTCCTCACCTTTAGGTTCACCAGATACATGGTTCCCTTTTTATTGTGTAGATTCAGGATTGTGAGCATGGTGATGATACAAATGAGGTGTGAACTCATTAGAATTGCTGAATCCCAATTACTTGGCTCCATGTAGCACATGTAAACATAGTGCAAGTGATCCCTTAGTGTTTTTTGCTAATGGATTGCAACTGTGAAGGATTACTGGTAGGGAGAAGGAAAACGCATCAATTCAGACTGCTCTACATCCAGTTGGTGTATCAGCCAGGTTAGACTTAAAAGTGTAGAAGTAATTGTATCAAGATTTTAAATGTAAATAAGCAGCACACATTTCACAGTTGCTATTCAGTAACATACAATCTCCCCTTAATTTCTTGACAACTGCATATTATTGCCATTTAATATCCTCACACATTTTAAGGGCAAAAATACAAAATGCCTTACAGACTGCATATCTCAGATTATTGCTCAGATAAATAAGAATGAGCAACAAACACAGAGATAAGACAGAGCTGCATTTTTGCAAGTAATAGTCATAAATAGTTGTGTAATCACTCATTGCATTACATCTGAAAGTAATACATGTACAAACTACTGGCATATGTTTTGTTAGTACTGTGGACAATGTTGCAGTTAGTTGTATGCAGAATGATTTAGTTCCCTGCTGCAAAGCTATTTGTATGGCAAAGAGGGATAAGACACCCTTACTCTGTTTTGAAGGCTCATTGGAGTGACAGTTCAAATCCAGACCTGTGTAAAAATATTTCATGTGTATCAACAAAAATTTTGCAGTGTTTATTTCATAAATTGCTTTTCTTCATTTCAACTAATTTCCTTTTTTATTTTTTATGCCAGTTTTTTCACTATGAGCAGCTTAGCACAAACAAAGGAAACAGAGAAACATAATGAATGGCAGGCTTGGCTGTGCTTATCTCGTTTGCATGATGATTAGCAATGGCCTACACAGGAAGCAAACAGAAAACCTGCAGACAGGGCATGGACAGTGTAAAGGTAAAAAAAGATACATTGTTGCAATTTTTACTTTCCATCGTCCAAAGCCACTAAGCAAAGTTGTGCAGCAGTTAGCAAGGTTTCCCAACACCTACAAACATCAAACACCTGCAGACAGAATGCAGACAGTCAATAACTGAAAATGGATACATTCTATTAATTCTGTTGGGCACTGAGCAAACATGCTAAGCAGTGTTGCATGATGGGTAACTCACAAAACTTAAGAATGAATAAAGAATTGTGCAACTGTCATTTAACTATTCCTGTGGCATCAGGTGTAAGTGTAGGGCTGTACTACAGATGATCTTGGGTTCAAATACAGGCACTACAACATATGTTTACAGGTGTGACAGTCCAGTTTACAGCAATGAACAGAAAAATATACAAGTATTAGTTGAACATTCTTGTGGCAACATGTATAAGTGTAGAGTTGCTATACACATGGTCCTGGGTCCTAATACAGGACATTCCAGACATGTTTGCTGTTGTTCCATGTCACATTAAATTCAATCCCTCTAACAGCGCTTTAGATAGTGGCACGTATATGAATTATATGTATGAGGGATATGACACCCTTACTGTGGTTTCAGATGTATGGCTGAGGGTATACTGTCTACTGTAGTTCTGTAAATATAATTCTGCTATCTGGATTTAGATGGCATTCACACTTAAGATGTATACACAAATTAATCTATATACAAGAACCTTGTTGGTTCACACACATACTGAGTTAACACCTCAAACTGTCAGCTGTATTTATGAATGATTAATGACTATGTTTAAGCAGTACGTCTTCTGTGGAGAACATGGAAAATCACCACTGTGGAAGAAAATGTTTTGCCTCTTATGCATAGGTTTGAATCCCACACTTTAAAAATCAGTTTTATCAGTGTATAAAGTCAAAACAAAAATGTGTCAGGTCATGAAATGTATGCCTTCAGTTCATGTCTGCAAAGCTAACCCACATAACAGTTGCCTTCCAATTTTTAAGATTTATTTCCAACCTACTGCAGCAAACACTCCTCAAACTAATGTCAAATCTTAGTTTAACCTTCCAATTAAAAAAAAACTGTTTTCCTCCCAGCTTGGCACTGCTGCTCTCTGTTTATCATCATGCAAACACCACTGTCACTCTTTCTTGACTTTGTGCACTACCAGTAAATGTAATAAGAGAAACTTGTGAGAAATGAGTTGCCATTGACTTACGTTTGGTATTAGACATGTCTGGTATTACAGGGAAATTTGCCCAGTTTAGGGTGCAGAGGTGGGGTGTTCAGGAGTCCAAGATGTTTATTGGACTCCTAGTAAAGTCCCAAAGCCAAAGGCTTCTGCAGGGGGACTATTCTGGCTCCCAGTACAAGTCTGAGGCTTGGAATAGTTTGGCTAAGGCTGTATCCAGTGTGACTGGCATTCCATGCACTGGAGAACAGTGTAGACACCACTTCAATGACCTACAAAGGTGCAAAAGGCATACCGTTAACCTGTGGTTGACTGAATTTCAAACTGGAGACATCCCATAGTTGTGTAAGTATGCTAATAAAGAGAATTTTTAATACATCTAAAGCTAAATATAAGGAAGACCGGTATGCATAATGCTCTTCTGTTCTTTTCTTTGTTTTTCACAGCTAATGCCGACATAGAGTTGAAACATCAGGCTTATGCTGAATGTCTGGAGAGACTGAGGGAACCAAGTGGCATGTATGCAGCTCAACAGAAGTATTATTGTAGGTTTAAAAGTTAATGATAGATTTCTTGGTATTCTATAAAGCAGTAGCAAAGTGAGCATGCATATCTAACTGTAAAAGTGAGTATGCATGCTTAAGTCTGTAGCATCAACCAGGTATAGGAGTCAAGTGTAAGACTGTAGGCAGAGGTTGTGGGTTCAAATACCATGAGCAGAAATTATACAATACTGCATTTTCTACATAATATTGTATAAATTAAACTCTATACAAGTGGCATAAATGCCCTAGTGTTAAATGTAATCGGTATACCTGGACCAAGCATATGTGCAATATATGCACATTGCAAGGATTTCTTTAAGCAATCCATAACTATAGTTTGTAGTTGATGGATGTATATTTAAATATAATAGTTCGGATAAAACAGTTGAATAATTGTGACAGTGCATTGTATGTCACATATGATATTAGCAATTTTATCTCTTTTTTTCTCTCACCCAACCCTTATCTCTCTTTTTTTTATTTTTTATTATGTTTCATCAAAATGTCTTCATGTCATCCATCTGTAGCAAATTACTAAATGCTTCACAGCACTGCAAGGTAGGCCTGCTCCAGTGGGTCAGCCTGTCCCTGCTCCACCAGCTCCAGCACCGATGCCCAGCAAATGTGGGATCCAACCTGGCAACACTGCTTCTGCTGCCCCTGCACTACCTGACCCATTAGGTAGCACTGCTCTGGCAGATGGTGCTTTGGTTCCCTCTGGGAGTCATGGCAGAGGTGGGGATTTCATCACACAACAAGAGATGCAAGGGTTGGTGCATAGAGTTGTGCACTGCAGCATTGGTGTATGCCTATGCTGGATGGAGAGGTTGCTCTATTTCATGGTGCATATGAGAAGAAGAAGCCAAGCACTCCAGCACCCAGTGGAGTAAGGGGAAAGTGGTGACAGTTCTGTCGGTGAGGATTAGAGTCTCCCTGTCTCCATGTTTGTCAGGAATGAGCTTGCATTGTCCCCTCCCTCACCCCAATCATGGTGTTCCCCAAACTTGTGTCGCTCATTGTCTCTGTATCTTGTTTGTCTTGGTTGTTTGTATTTGCTTCCTCACCCACACAATTTACCTGACCCAGAAATACTGACATCCCTTACCCAGAATTCCTCTCTTACTGAATTAAAAACAAAAATGGGCACCTGTCCCACAAAACAAAATATTGTCCCATGCATACCTCTCCATTTTGCAGAACTGTCTTCTTGACACACTTGATTTAGTCCATTTGGCTATACAACATGATTGTATTGTCACCCCACTTTGTGGAGGTGACAATCCAAAATCAGCTAATATTCTGTACATTTTTTTCAGTTTATACTGTTGAAGAAATGGATAACTATGGTTCTTTCCTGCCTTCCTCCTGCACATTCCTGTATTTCTCTCCCTTCGTTCTTCCCCCTGTTTGCTCCCCATTTTACCACTTTCCTATCTATCTCATTTTAACACCTATAATCTGGTCAAAAAATAGAATCACATACAACATACATAAGAACCAAAAATGTAAATGAGCCCTTAACTTTTTGGCCCTATGTTTGCATGGAATTGGGCAACATGCACCAATGACAAGCAATGGTAAACAGCTCTTCTGCAGTGTGGTTTACTTTCACATAATGCCACTTAAACATGCCATGCTGAAGTAAAACATAGTAACACAAGGTGAATGTAGTATAAGAATAATTTCATTGCATTATCACTATTTTAAATGTTAACAAACAATGAATGTAGTATAACAATAATTTCAGTGTATTATCACTACTTATTTAAAAGTATTACATACACCTGGATTAGAACACAGTATCATCTGGGCTCAAAAAATAAATATGTCAGTGAATATACACCAGCTGTCAGAGTCAGCTAAGCAGCAGGTGTGTTTCATTCACTCAATACTAACTCTCAGAATTTTAACAATGAACCTCACATTTGCACACAGCTTAACTATGCGCAAACAGGGAAAGGAGTAAAACTGTCTATTCCACATGCTCAGTTTGCCAGCAATCATGCAAACCTGCTGCTCACTGTTGTGCTATGAAAACTAAATATTAGCATGTATTAGTTCTGTTTGCTGTCCATTTGGTTTTCATGGCATGACATTTCATATGGGAACATAACAAAATGAAGGCCCTATCTAAGAATATGTCAGATATTTGCAATGCAGCTATGTTTTTGTCCCTATTCCCTGCAACCCTGGTCTCTCAGTACTTGTTCACAAATATATCACCTACACTACATAAATTAATAAGAAATGTTGTGTGATATACCATGCAAATGTTTAGAATGACAATACACATTCAGATTTTCAAATACTTTAGTAATATGGTTACATGTTTGCATATAGTTTGTCAAGCTGTCTCTTAAAATACCTGTACTAATTGCATATTCATCAATCTAGTAACATACAGAACCTGAACTATCTTGACAGCTGCACATGGCTATATATCAATTTCATGCAGGCCTTCCAACATCTTCTCTCCAACATCCAGTGCTGATATCATCCACCGTAAGTTGTACTGTAACGTTGTAAGAGTCAGACTTGTGCTGTGGACATTGCTTAAAGTACCGTGTTCTAATCTGTGTAATTAGATAGGTAGGGGATCTGTTCTCACTGCAGTCAACTGGAATGTGTGTGTGTGTGTGTGTGTGTGTGTGTGTGTGTGTGTGTGTGTGTGTGTGTGTGTGTGTGTGTGTGTGTGTGTGTGTGCGTGTGCCTCTCTCTATCTAGCCAGAAGAGCATAAGTGTGTATCTGATAGTTACCACTCCAGTTCCACGCATTGACAGTAGTTTGACAGTTGCACAAGCCTACACATCCATTTCATGCAGGCATCCCAACATCTTCTCTCCAACATCCAATGCTGATGTCATCCACCATAAGTTGTCCTGCAGCCTTGTAAGAGTCAGACTTATGCTGTAGCACTTGCTTAAGGTACTGTGTTCTCTAGTCTGTGTACTTAGATACAGAGGGGTTCTGTTCTCACAGCAGTCAACTGGTGTGTATGTGTTTGTGCTCTTGCTTGACATTACAGAGTGCATTTTAGACCAGCATGTGGGACACTGCTATTAGCATTTTCTCCTCACCAAACTCTGCTGATGTCATCCGCTATAAAGTGTTGTCTGGCATTCTTCAAGTTCGACTTGAGCTGTGGAGCTTGCCTTAAATACAGAGTTCTCTAGCTGGTATACTTAGGTAGGGGTTCTGTTCTCACTTCAGTCAACTGGGGGGGTGCATATTTGTGCCCTTTTTGACATTACAGAGTGCATTTTAAACCAACATGTTGGACACTGCTATTAGCATTTTCTACTCACCAGACTCAGCTGATGTCATCTGCTATTGCTGATTTGTAGATGTGCAATATTCCCACCAGGGCAGGGTCAGAGACTGGCCTGGAGGCCAAGCACAAGTCACCTCAACCTATACAATTCAGATTATAGTAACATGGATTTCAGTCTATCCACATATGTCATGGCATGGTTTGTAGGCCATTGTTTTTCTTGGTGAGTACCCCCTGTGTTCTCTCCAGCTCATGCCACTGTCTGGTGATGTACATGCAACAGGGAGCATTATACTTTATTAGTGTTTTGATTACATTTGAGTACAGTGCTGTTTTATAATCCTTAGATTTGGATATGATAGCCTGACCTATGAGGTGCACAACATAGCCTTTCCATTCCACTGTGGACACTTGGTGGTCAAAGTTCAGATTGTATCTACATGTATTCCCAGATCTTGCACCACTGGGTTTTAATAAGGGGGGACTGTTGTCAATGCTGTAATTAGCAGGGAATTTCACTTTGCAGAAGACCAAAATAAACACATTTTTGCATTTGTTTGTAGACTGTGTGGCTTTGGTTCCAATCATTTGTCTGTGTTAGCCCATCCTGTAGTATGTTATCATTATTGGTGGACTCAATGATTGCACCCAATATCCTAGAATAAGCAAACATGGTAAGCCAAAGGCCATATACTTTAGCCTGGACTGTCAAAAAATACATTACAAACAGTAAAGGACCAAGCACAGATTCCTGGGATACACCAGTGGTGAAAGCATTATTTCTAGAGGTTGATTCACCAATCTTCACAGTATGTGTTCTGTCAGTGAGCCAGTTGGTTAACCATCTAGTGACATAGGATCATAGGAAGTTACTAGGTTATTGGCACTGAGGCCCTCATAAGCCTATCCAAGAGTCTAGCCCATGCACAGACAAATCAGTACCTGATGCCCCTGTCCAGCAGGGATATGGGTGGAATCCCAGGGATGTATTTTCTCTTTCCCATCCAGTTATCCAAATTGCGCTTAAAAAGTGGGTAAAGAGCTGCTCCGCTTGACATGGAGAGGAAGTTTATTCCATAGATGGGGAAGTCTCTGGGACACAAATCTGTCCTACCAGCAAGTCCTACTGATGTCACAGACCAGGTTGAGGCCACATGTGCGGGTAACTTGAGTGGAGCTTGACTTGCAGATATGCAGCACTCCCATCAAGGTGGGGTCCAAGATCATCTTGTATGCCAAACAGAGGTCACCTCTGAGGAGTCTGTATAAAACAGAGTGAGGCATAGGGCTTTTAGCCTATCTGTGTGTGATAGATGTTTGAGGCCCTGGATTCTCCTGGTGAGGAACCTCTGTAGTCTCGCCAGCTGCTGCATGTGCTTTGCAATGCACATGTCGAATGGGGCATTATACTCAATAATGGGCCTTATAAGGGAAGAATACAGGTATGTTATGACCTCCTTGTCCCTGCATGAGATACCCTTACTTATAAGGTTCATAGGTTCATAGGTTCATAGGTTCATACTAGGCTATCTGCCCTAGGGCATTTATAAGCCTAGCCAGAGTGTGTGTTAGGATGAGAATACTATACCCATTAGTTTGCTGTGCCTCTGTCCAGCAGTGAGATCTCCCATCCACTCGTCAAGATTTCTCTTGAACAGAGTCAGTGAGGCTCTGCCTCACATGGACTGGGATTCTGTTCCATAGTGTAGGGAGTCTCTGGGTGATGAATCTGTCCCTCCAGCACGTCCTATTTATATCCGTGTTGAGGTTTAAGTTTCTTGCTCTCGTGGCTCTGGTGGATTTGGATTTTTGAGGTGGACCATGTCCATTAATTCCGGGTTGGACATGGCCTTGTATGTCAGGCACAGATCACCTCTGAGCAGATGGTATGCGACTGAATAGAGCTGGAGTTTCTTCAGTCGGGCATTTTATCCTTTTGGTGAGGAACTTTTGGGGTCTTTCCAACTGCTGCAGGTGTCGGAATCATTGGTCTGATAAGTGAAGACAATGACCTCTCCTGATCTGGATGTGAATCCCTTCATGATCAGGTGGGCATAACCACTTTGGCAATGTGAGTGTCAAATGGATTACCACCTATGTGGTAATTAGCCCAAAGGGTATGACTATACATTTTTAGGCATTTAGCTTAAGGCCATGGCTCTGGCACCAGTTATCCATTTCTATGAGACCTTTCTGGAGGATGTCTGTGTCTGATGGAGTGTCAATTATGGTGCCCAGTTTGCAGTCATCTGCAAATTTTGTCAGCCACAATCCCCCTATGTTTGCCTGCACTTCAGAAAAATAAATGCCGAACAAGATGGGGCCCAGGACTGAGCCCTGTGGGACACCACTCATGACCGGCTTAGAGTCTGACATGGCACCAGCAACTCTAACCCTGTGTGTTCTGTCCTTGAGCCAGTTTGCAACCCATCTTGTGACATATGGGTTTACATCTAAGCTGGTGAGCTTTTCATCAATGGCCTTAGTGACTGTTTCAAAAGTTCAAGAGGCAGGATCTGCCCTTGACAAAGCCAAATAGGATCCAGTGTCTGTAGGTCCCCAATGTCTTTATTTATGAGTTCCATTATGATCCTCTCCATAGCTTTGCAGACATTTGTGGAGTGGGACCACAGTTGCCGTACACCATATCCTGTAGTAAGGCTAAGATTAAACAGCAGCCTTATGTGTGGGTTTAGTTCCTCATTGAACACTGTCTGGTCCCATTGATGTTGTGTTTTGCTTTAGAGCAGCTCTCACCTGGGCATCTGAGATGTTTGGGAGGCTAGACTCTGGTGGGATAGATATTTCTCCTTTGCACTGAACCTGTCTGCCAGTATGTTGGCAATGTCTGTGGGTTCAGTGATTTTTTATCATTTTGGACTAATTCTGAGCATATCTGGGAGTTTCCACCCAGGTTTCTAACATAGCTAAAGAAGGCTTTATGATTGTCTTTTGTGTCATTAGCGATTTTTCTCTCAAAGTTGGCCTTGGATGATTTGTATTGATCAGAGATGCCTTCCCATTTAGGGATTTTGCTCTGCCATGTAGTATCTTTCTCCTCTTGTTGTAGGGTTTGTTTATGGCTGGAGTCCACCAGAAAAAGGTCTTGATTTTATTAGGGATTGCTTGATCCATACATTCCTGGAGAGAAGGCATTTGTAAGGGTTTCAGCAGCGTGGGTTGTGGTTTCCACTGGCTTGGGGGCCTTGAAGGATACCACTCCAGTCTTAAGAAGTGTGAAGTTTGCTTTTGAGAAGTTCTTCACTGTGGTCTTTTGCTGGGGTGGGGTGGGATGTGGATCTCCAGTGAGATTAATTTATGGTCTGATCTCACCAATGGGGATATACATTTTGTCCCCATGTTTGTGATGATCAGGGCTAGTATATTTTCTCCACTTGTGGGAATGGTGACTAGTTGTGCCATAGCATTTGAGTTAATGAACTCAAGGAACCTTGTTGGGGCTTGAGTAATGTTCCCAGTCTATGTTTGGGTAGTTGAAGTCACCCAATATGATGGTGTTTGGAGACATTTATACTCTCCAGTGTCTTCAGGAAGGCTGTGTGGGTTTCCTGAGTTTGAGAAGGTGGTCTGTAGCATGTTACAAACTGTAGGGCAGTTTACCTATGGTTAATTGCACCTGGATGGTCTCGCATTGCCACTAACCTGGAGGTGTGAGTATCCTTTATGAATATGGATAGATTTTGGGGGAATGCATGATATGATGTATAACCTGATAGTGCTGGGGTGCTCTCAGGAGCCTTGAACCAGGTTTCAGTCACAGCACAAACATCGATGTTCTCCATACTGAGGAGGTGCATCTTGAGGTTTAGACTTCTGGCATTGAGCAGTATTACCCTTAGTTTTAGGTTTATCATTTGAGCCTTGCCTAAAAAGGCAGTCAAGCATGTCATCCCAGGCAGACAGACATTGAGAATGACACCAGTAATTAAGCCAATTATTAAAGCTGATCATTTTGTCTCTGTATTGTGGCATCATTCTTGGTGAGGGTAGGATACTGCTCAGGGTCAGGGGCATGGACAATGACTGAGTCATACTTGTACTTGCTGTGGAGTGACCTGAGTGCTTTCTAGCGCCTGACAGGCAGCTAACTGTGATCTTTTCCTTGTTCAGTCTGGTGAGTGGGACGTCAGTGTGTCTGACTATGGAGTCACCTATAACAAGTGTGTCTGGCATTGTGTTATGTAGAAAGCTTTCTGTACAATGGAAGCAACATGCTGGTCAAAAGTCAGGCTGCTAGCAATCTGGGTGCCCAAATCCCTCACGATGACTGTGTGCTTAGATCAATGTTATTAATGTGATAATTTATAGGGACATCACTCTTCCCAAAGGGGATGATGCATTTTCTTTGTATTCAACTTGAGGCCATGTTTCTGGCACCAGTCATTTGTTTGGGTGAGACCCTCTTGGAGGATGTCCATGTCACTAGGGGAATTGATGACAACTCCCAACTTGCTGTCATCTGCAAACTTGGTCAGCCATAGCCCACTGGTTTTGGCCTGTACCTCAGAAAAGTATATCCCAAATAACAGAGGCCCTAAGACTGAACCCCGGGGTACGCCACTCGATAAGGGTCTATTGATTGAGGTGGCTTCCTCTATTTTGACTAGGTGGGTTCTATCAGTGACCCAGTTGACAACTCATCTGGTAACATATAGATTGATGCCTAGTTGAAGAGTTTGTCTATTATGCCCGAGTGGGGAATAGTGTTGAAGGCTTTGGCCAGGTCAAGGTAGGTAGTGTGCACTGCCTTCCCCACATCCATGGCTTTGGTGACTGTCTCAAAAAAGTTGACCGAATTTAACAGACATGACCTCCCCTTGATGAAACCAAACTGTGTGGGATCAAGTGTTTGGAGGTTGCCAATGTCCTTGTTTATGAGGTCCATGATAATCCAATCCATGGCCTTGCAGATCAGGCTAGTTAGACGTATGGGTCTATAATCTTCTGGATCAGTGGATGCTCTACCTTTGTGTAAAGGGATTACAGTGGCTGTCCTCCACTTAGCTGGGACAAAACCAGTACTTATGCTTTGGTTGAATAGGGTGCCTAATGGTGCTGCAAGTTCCTGTCGGAGTTCATGTAGAATGCAGTCTGGGATGTTATCAGGTCCCATGAAGGCTGTATTTTTTGCCTTTGAGAAAGCAATGATGACTTGACCTCTAGATATAAGGGGAAGGGTGTATATGTGGTGTCCTTGACCATCTGTTCTGAACAGATCTGGGTGCTACCTTTGAGATTACTCACATATGTGAAAAAGGCCTTATGATTGTCTCTAGTAGATGTGGCCAATTATGACTCAAAGTTTGCTTTGGAGGATTTCACTAGTGCTCTTATTTGCTTGTTTAGGCTAAAGAGAAATTGCTTCCAATTGGCCACCTGCTCCTTCTTGGTCCTGGTCAGAACTTTTTTTCTTCTGTTATAAAGTTTATTTATTGCAGATGCCCACCAGACAGGTTTACCCTTCCTTGTGGAGGATGATTTAGTCCTGTCAGGTATTCCTGATTCCATGCATCTATATAAATGTTCGTATAGTAATTTGGTGTAGTTTTGGATACTGGTGCCAGTTCCTAGAGAGGGGGAGGGGGCTGTGAAGCTGTTTATGCCATCCCTCAGGAGGCTGTAATCAGTTTTGGAGAAGTTTTTTTGATTGACCCTAGCTAGAGGGGGGTCGGGGGAGATGGTGACTTCAAACGTGACCACTTTATGGTTGGATCTTACAAGGAAGGATGATACTGTAGGGATGCTGAAGTGGTCACTCATGTTGGTGAACACCAAGTCCAAGATATTATCACCTCTTGTGGCGGTATCCACTAGCTTAATCCCCAGCTGGGAGACTTTCTCAATGATACCTGATTGGGGGATTGTGTCAAAACCCTAGGCCAGATCAAGATAGGAAGGATGCATTGTCTTACCTTCATCCAGACCTATCACACAGAATCAGTTGGCTGTAAAAACACAGAGTGCCTATAGCATGACTCAGAACATACACACTTCAACACACCCTCCACATGGACTATGCTCCCATAGAAGGGTGTACATCAACATGCATCCATCTGAGTTGGGAGGGTACAACACCTGATGCATGCATGTATAGACACAACCTGACTCTCCTCATCTGTAGGGTAGACTAACATGTCATCATAGACCTTTCCTTAATGGACACCAGTAATATCCCAGTTGTGTGCAACAGACCTGTGTGAGTTGTTTATGCTGCATCCCTATCTGTTACATCTGTTAGTTGTCCTCAAAGAGGTCATTGAGGACATGCATAATGACAACACTATCATCCTGTGGAACTTGACCTGACCAAGGCATCTGACACAAATCCAGACCAAGGTTTTCACTCAACACTGTCAGATGTGGCCATAAACACCTATATCACCAAGTGGGTAGACCACTGGATCACATACATAGCATCTAAATATTTTGAAATGTGTGAAGTAACCTATATGTCAGGTACAGTGATTATGTCCATACATCAGGGCTGTCTAGTAGGCCATTTCATGTCAATTATTTAAGTCACAGACATCACAAATGACATACACATCCTGTGTCCAAACAACCGCCTGAAGGACTACAGACTGTAGGCAATCATTGACTCCAACTGTGATATTAGTATAATACAGACATTATTACCAAGATTGCTGCCAGAGTCATGACAACACATGTGATGAAACAAAATCATAGGGGGATTTGTTATGTAATGAAAACAAATGCACAATCCAAGGATAATGTAGACATCACACCCTAGAAGCAGACCAACTGATATGTGACCTGGGTCCTAGGGCAGATGGTATATGGAACATCTATCAGCATGGGTCACAGTGCCCTTGGATGTAACACAACCACTGAGTATGCGAAGGACATCCACATCAAAGGCCATAATATCTCCATAGTTCACAGCCTTCATCACACAAATAACTGAGTACAATGCACCCTTCTTTACGTACCTCCCTACATATCTTCCAGGGATATGTAACGGAAGTGTACCATCTTTTTCACACTGAGCTGCCACACATTTTATTGGACATACCTAGTATTCTTTTAGTTACATAAACATTACTGTCTGATGGTGCGGCACACCCATCAATGTATTATACCAGATGCATGTGTGATACCTGTTCTGGTAATGCACATGGTACATACATAGCTGTTTGATAACATTGATGGCATGGGTTACATTCATAACAGTCAGGATTGTGCCATATATATCTGTCATGCATACCAGATAACTAGACTGTAGTGATCCTAATGTCACATACAGGTATAGCAGTGTCCCTCCTATCACCTCCAGTAGATGTTACAATGTCAGGATGGCGTGCTTGATTACCCTCATAGATTGCTGACATGTAATAATTGTACAAGTGTGGTTGTGAAGAACCATTATGATCACTCAGAATCACATATGTTGTGTCACATGCATGGGATTACTGGTGGTATTATTCTGATATTGTCCATGATTGGGTGTGCTACTTTTACTGTTGTCCATGAGCCTGTAACTGTGTCCCAATTGTTGGAGACCTCTGCTGACATTACAGTCATATTCAGGAAAATCAGTTTGTACAGCTTTACAATATCCACCCAACCCCAATTGTATATAGCATCCCTGATAGATGTCCTCTGCATAGTTCATGTCAGGATGCTTATCTCACAAGGACATCTTCTTCATTGTTATGTCACCTTGTGTGACAGTCACATAATATACATTTTCAATGTGCAGTCCATACTGTACCATTTTGATATGTAATTAGTGTACCTGCTACAACTGTCTTCCATTCAAATGGCCTTACCTGCTGTTCATTACGATACTTCACCTGTTCTCTTTCTCTGGGCTCATTTATACAATTTATCTGTGTGTCCCTATTTAATACACACACTTCCTTTGACTATTATTTTAAATGGCAGTCCATGTAGTGTCAAAGATCATTTACACAACTTTTGTACAGAATGCCTGGAATGGGATTTCACAATACTCTGCACTGCATACACTGTCCTGCACTGTATTTGGACCATATACATTACTATTTGTTAAGCGGTGGTGGTGCTGCGGTAGCGTTGTCGCCTCACAGTTAGACGTTGTCCGTTCGATTCTCAGTTAGAGCGTCTTCTGTGTGTCAACATGCGTGAATGGGAGTTCCTTCATTGAAGGTTGTGGGTTAGGCCTGGCAAGCCAGCACATAAAAATCTACTGCCAATCATTAGCGGACCGGAGTTCCGCTATGGCGACCACTAACTGGGAAAAGCCAAAAGACACAAACAAACATTACTATTTGTTAAACCCTGGTAATCATTGTGGCATTTTGTGCAATCCTGCTAACCTAGTTTGCTCTACAGCTTTGCATGGCTGCCAACCACGAAACAATGCTCGTTTACATTGAATTGCAGTGCATGGCATGAATATATGATTAGCATTGCTCCTCATTGCACAAACACATAAACTCCATGTAGGCTTTGTAAGAAGTCTACACAGAGTTTACTGAATTCCAGGGAAATGTATGACATTATGCGTAAAAGTTCTGCTAATGCTTTATACATGCAATCAATAATATGCAAAGGTTTTAAAAGATGTTTATTCTTTGCTTTGGAGAAAGTTAATATGAGCCCAAGAAACCATATGCCAAAACAGCGTTGCAGACACTCTTCATATTTTTTGGAGCTACAAGAATGTTTACAAATTATGGTGTTCATTAAGAGCCAAGTTAGAAAAAAAAGGAATACATTAAATCTACCCTGTCATTGGAAATGGCAATTTTACATGTATTCCCTACTAATATTTCCTATGAAAATAGACACATCATAGTCACACTGTGTGCAATGATGAAATTATACATAGCCCAAAATTGGTTAGATAGAAGTAAAATCACATGGGAAGAATTTAAAGGAATGGCTATAAAGTACTTATTAGCCAGTAAACTAATTACAAGAAGCCAAAAAAACTATCCTACTATCAGAAACATTGGAGAATGCTTATAGAAATCTTAGGTCAGAACTGATTTATGAGCAAGGGACTACAACATCAGTATTATTCTATGTAAATAAGGGAAACTAAAGATATTTAGTATTGTAAAATGTTTATTCACAACAACAATGTGCAGGTCATGGTAATACATATAAGATGGCATCAATGCATATAGTGTACATAGTATAAGATATAACTAAGTTAGATAGGCTAGAATGTCTTGATGCATGTGTTTTAATGTCAGATTTTAATATGGTGTATATTATCTGCGTAGTTTTCTGTATTACAGCTCAATATGAACAGCTTGATTGTTAGTTAATTCTACATATTGTTAGTTTAACACTGATGGTTCATGTTATATATACTTTTAGGATTACTGCAATTTGATATTCCTAGTACCTGTTCTTATATTTTTCTTGTATTAAAAGAAAAGATGCAATAAAAATATATTTAAAAAAAAACATGAGCCCAAGAAGTGGTGAATGAGAAAATAAGCTTGAAAACTGAAAACTAGTATGGCAATTGAAGCTAAACGCAATGGAATTCCCATGAATTAACAATTTGTCTATTTCTAATGTGCTAAAATTGAGAGCTGCAAAATTATACAAGTTTTAGATTATTTCAAATTATGTGTTTTACAACTGTTTTATATGTTTAGTAAGTTTTATCAAGTTACTTATTTATATATAGTTATATTTTTTTATATATTGATATATGTTAGTGCAATTGCTGGATTACATGAATTGTATGCATTTTGAATTCATTTTCATTTTGTTAAAATGTTTCTTAACTTGTTATTAATTATTCAGTAGGTTTTAATGATGATTGGTGTTTATTCCATTTCTTATGCAAATACACAAGATGACCCAAACTTTTAAATTCACTTGTTTTAACAGTTGTTAGCTCTTAGCAGTAGGATAGCAGTAGTAGGATGCCAAGTATTATGACAGGACTTTGAGTTGGTCCATGAAGGACATATTGTTTAGGCCATATATCCTTTTAGTAAGGTATTTTTGTGGGCATTCCAGTTGTGGCATGTGTCTAGACAGATATATGCCAAAAAGGGTCATTATACGCAATGACTGACCTGATAAGGCTGCGTAAAGGAGGACAACAACATCCTTACATCTAGGCACAATCTCTTTATAAGCTGTGCAGTATATAAAAGGACTTTCTTATGAAAATGGACACATGATGATCAAAGTTTAGGTCACTGTCCATATAGGTTCTCAAATCCTGAACAACTAGGTCAACTCTTAGAGACATATTCCCAGTATGTTAGTTCCCTGGGGTGGATGATACCCCAAAGGATGCAATGATGAGTTTTTTGACACTTAGTTTCAGCCTATGATATTGGCACTAGTTATTTATTTGGAACAAACCTTGCTGCAGGATATTAAAATTTTTTTATTCTTCCATTTGTATGTATTTTCTGACCCATTAGTTTTAAATGATGACTAAAAGTATATAACCGATGAGTTAATGTCGTTTTCCTTCAGAAACACTGCTTCAAACATTTGGTGATATATTACAGTTTGTGCTTTTGTCTAGTGTAAATGCCATACTTATGTTGCTTATAAATTTTAAACTTGTCTTCAGAGATTTCCAACTTTTTTTTTTACCAAAACTACTTGTACTTTTATTTTGCACACCATTAACCCTGCTCATATTCTTAATACACCAAACCCACAAAAAATCTTTTTCATGACTTTTTTCCAGGATGTGTAATAGTTTAAATTGTTAGTAAGTATCTTTCATTTTACACTTTAGCAAAATGATTTTTACTGCAAGTTCAAATATTTGATTATTCTCAGGGCATTTCTTTTTATTAGTAGTCATGCCTCATGTAGAATTTATCAGAGACATATTTTTATTGATGCCCATGCTTCACAGAACTATCTCAACTCACTTTTACTTTATTATTTATACTTCTCATCAAATGCTTCATCTCATAAGCTGCACTAAATGCATCAAATTCTTCTGTGAGCGTTTGTAACTGTGACAAACTAATTTAAACCATTCTACATGCATCAATGACATTACTTAATGTTAAATCTAACTATCTTTGTAGTGCACCTTTTGTCTGGTAGTTTCTAACACCATGATTCTGTTTCAAACTAATGAATGCTGTAAATGACTAAATTCAGTTCTTAGCTTGATTGTTTAATTCAGTGACATGACAATTTATACTCAGTGGGACTTGGGACTTCCTAGCCCATGTAGAAAAATAGATTTATGGCAGCTTCTTTCTCAACTCATAGTAACCATGAAACATTTCTGCATTAAAGCAATATTCTTTCTTTCTCCATCTTAGCTATCAAAAGTGTTATAAACTATCAGGGTTTCTTCCATTGTGACAGGCAAAAGCACAATTCATTATACATTTTTAGGCTTCTCTGTAATTCAATCCACAGTCAAAAATAAGTCAAATTTCTGTATCCACAGATTACAATTATCTGACAATTTATCATGAAGAGAAGGGTTTCTAGCTTTCTGCAATTGCACCATTCTCAAAGAAAAGATGAAATTACTTATTTTGAATGTTTTTCTGCCAGCATGTAGCATTTCGTATTCAGAATGGCATAAATGAAGAGACAAATATATTTGCTTCAGACTGCATAAGAGGTGCACAATAACATACCACATGGTGTACATCTTAAACTAGAACACAGGCTGCAGGTGCCAAATTTCTTAAAACTACACAAACATTAGATTAAGAGTGTGCTGTAGAAATTAGTCTAGAAAGGGAATGAATACTGAAAGGATGAGGAGGAAATTAAAATTCAACAAATTCTTCACTTTTGTCTTTAATAAAGATAAGGGAGAAGGAGTGGCAGCTTAGGATGGTTGGAAGAAAGAAAGACATCTGAAAGATAGTCACACAGAAAAGGAGATCACAGAAAGGAAACACAGGAAGTTAACTCATTACATCTGAATGACAGCTCCAGGTGCATCTGCAGTAAACTCCTAATGATGTCTCTAGGCGTCAAATATTGCTTGATCATATTTGCATCAATAATTCCAAAACCCTACTATGTACAAGGTTTTAAAAATTCATCTTAAAACTTACACAATGGGAAACTCAAGTACGTTAATATTTGACCTTTCTCTAGTGCAAGTAAATAGATATTAACTGTTGTTTTTATGATATTCATTTATATAGATATAATTTTCACATTTTTCTAAATATTTCAACAACCAAGTAACACGGACATAGCTCATTTGCCTTATATGAAAGCTCTAAGTAAGATAAATAAAATGCTACTTACAGTATGTGTATAACTTGAGTGGTTGTTGAGATATTGTAAATTGTAAACAAAATATTACAAATGTAATAATTGCTGTGTTTACTGTGACTTATAAAATAAGACCTAGAACCTAAAGAACACTACCACTATAAAAACAGTTTGTGCTGAAGAGTTTGCTATTTATACTTCTTTCATAATACCTATGGTTCCAGAGATATAAATATTTTTTTGAAATGTGAGGACATCATTTGATTCTGTCAAAAGGCTTAGGCTCCGTCCATTGGAAGTTACAGTGCAAACTTCCTGAGCTCCATTAGAGTGAATGAGTTAAGGAAAAATAAGGCTCAAGGGCCTGGCTGTACACCTCTCCAAGATCCTACGCAGCCTCAAGGTCGCACTTAAAGATCCAGTGGTAGAACTATTCAGCCAGTAATGTAGCAGTTGCAATGATCTTGAAGACTCCTGACAGACCATGGTGGTGTGCCACTCCAGCAATAAGAACTAGAAATGACCATGGGAATCTACATATGTGTATGCCTGATATCAGCAGAAGAGCTATCATGGAGAACATACAAAGAGATATCCAGCTAATTTTCTAAGAAACAAACCTGCAAGATAAGAACCAGTGTCAGTCATTGAATAACTTGCCATACCAAGCCAGGCGGATAGTGTTTTATGACTAGCTTATGCCGAATTTTGACAAAGAAAACCCAGTCAGGACTGTACACCTTAATCTCCATAAAGCCAATGGCTCAGTCCTTCACAGGAAACTGATAGGCCATGTCAAGGAAGTTAGGGTATAGAACTAGTTAATTATGTGGACAGAATGGTAGCTGAGTGACAGAAAGCAAAATAGTAAATTAGCTAGGGGTACGATATTAAAGGAAATATCCATATGGACCAGTCCTGTGGTACAAAGTTTTTCCTTCTTTCTTTCTTTCTTTGTATTTTGCAACAGATATCACATTGGGTACTGAGAAAAGGATCAGCTTGTTTGTGAAATACATACGTCAAGTGGGATGGTGAAGGACTGGAGAACAAGAACAACAAAAATTCAAAGGGTTCTGAGGACATGTAAAAACAGGGACGAGAAGTGGCATATTATATTTAATGTAGAAAAATGCAAAGTACTTTGTAATGGTACAAATAATCCTAAAATGAAATGACAACTGTGATTATTAACTGAGAGGAGTCACTCTAAGTACCACTGATCAGGAAAAAAAGACATCTGTATGGTAGCAACAACATAAATGAAACATACTGTACCAAATTAAAAAGTTGTAGTTTGATCTGTGTGTTACATCCTTAGCAGAATATACTCCAGAGACAGAGAAGTTATTATGCTCTCTTTTATTGCTCCTTGTCCATGCCACAGCTGGACTACCATGTTTACTCTCTAGTCTTTATTTGACAAGGATATTAAGCTAGGTGAGAATGTATGAATAAAGATTACCAGGGTAATAAAGGAAATGAAGGGAAAAAGAGGTATAAAACAAGTTTATGGGAGCTAAATCTAATGTTACTTGAGGAAAGGCAAAAAGGGGCATTCAAAATAGCAAAAGACAGAAAGAGAACAGTGAAAGGAAAGATAGAGGAGGAAACAATATAATTTCTACCAGACGAATGGTGCAAAATTTAAATCTACACATAAAGCACATTTCCATAGAAAGAGTACAGAATAAATGGAGCAAGTTGCCTGAGGTGATAGAAGAAAACAATGTTTATCATGGAGGATTGTAATGGGCGTTTGGGAGAAGGGATACAATGGAGGCAAGTGTAAGGCAGTAGTTACACAATCAGAGCTAACTAGATAGGGAACTTGCCTTTGTCATTACATCTATGGAGTGTATGCAATCCTGAAAATTTGAAATTAATTACCAGACTTTATCATTCTCTTGGAGAGTCTTCCCAATATCAGGACATAAAGAGAAACAAATTTATTTTCATTGATTCAGTCCTGTCCTCTCTCCCAAATTTTGTATAATTTATTTATTTTATTTTATTTTATTTTACATTTGTTGACCGGGCTAGTCCAGCTGGATTAATGTCCGTTTTCAGTGGAGGCCTGGGGAGAAAAGCTCCAGAGGTTAAAAACAGTACTGGAAATACATAAAAAGACAAAGTACAAATGTATTATTCAAAGGGAAAAAATGTAAGTACAAATATTAAAGATCTTAACTAATCAGAATCATTCTAGGTCAGAAAGAAGTTAGGTCAGAGGTTAGCAACTAGCAAAACAATATAATAAGGTATCAAATCATAAACACAAACAATTCCTGTTTTTTTTTTTTTTTTTTTTTAGTGAGTTAAGTAATATTTACAAAAAAGGGATAATATCTCAGTTGAAGTAGAAGATGAAATACAAGTGGATAAGAAAAGTTTATAACAAACATAAGGGTGCCAACAGGCTAGTCTGGGTTGGTACAAGAGCAAAGCCAGAATTTATTAAGATGTATTAAAAGTTGTTTCTTAAATAGTGGGAGAGTAGGCAAAGAGGACAAACCAGATGGAAGATTATTCCATATTTTACCTACTGAGTTAGAGAAAAGGCAATTGCCTGCAGAATTCATAAATTTGGTAATATTAACAAGTAATTTATCAGAGGAACGTAGTTGTTTCAGGTTGATATAAGGAGTCAAGAGGTCAGAAAGAGCTGGTGTTTTAGAAGGTTGGTATAGAATTTTGTGTGCTATTAAGAGTTGTTGAAAAATGAGCTTGTTAGGGAGTTCCAGCCAGTGTAGTTGTTTTAGGTTTAGACAGTGGTGAGCTCTAAATTGGGAAGTGGTGGCAAAGCGGGCAATATTGTGGTAAGATGTAGTAAGTTTCTTAAGGTTACTTTTAGATATATTAGTGTAAACAGGGGAAGCATACAGAAGGGTAGAGATAAGGTGTGTTTGGGCTAAGGTTATCCTAGCTTCAGGTGTGAGGAAGGGCTTTATTCTGTATAGGGATCCAATCTTTTTATTAACAGCTTTTATTGTGGTGTTGATGTGACAATCATAGTTGAGATTATTATCGATAATAACACCAAGAAGTTTAGTTGAGGAGTCAGGAGAGATTATGGTGTTGTCAGTTGCAGTAATACAGAAGTTTATCAAAGTAGATTTACGGGTAGGTGAGAAGAGTAATAATTTAGTTTTCTTGGGG
Source organism: Protopterus annectens (assembly GCF_019279795.1). NCBI lineage: Eukaryota > Metazoa > Chordata > Ceratodontiformes > Protopteridae > Protopterus > Protopterus annectens. The sequence continues at coordinate 5,058,983 of NC_056734.1, read as the reverse complement.
TTAAGGAGTAGACAGCGATTGGAGAACCACTGTTCAACAGTTGAGAAGGCTGATTGTGTTTGAAACTGGAGTTCTATTTGAGAAGAGGCAGTGAAAATTATAGTGGAGTCATCTGCATATTGTATGCAGGTAGTATTAGGTAAAGATGATTGAAGGTCATTAATAAAGATAGAAAATAGAAGTGGGCCTAGGATAGACCCTTGAGGTACTCCTAAAGAGATAGGAAGGAGAGTAGAGAGAGAATTTTTCCAGAGTACAGCTTGCTGACGATTTACAAGATAGGAAGAAAACCAGGTAAGGGAAGAAGGCTCCAGGGCCAGAGATTTTAATGTGTGCAAGAGAAGTGTATGATTAACCATGTCAAAGGCTTTTGATAGGTCTATGAAAAGAGAAGATGTAAGTTTATTGTTGTTACAGTTTAAGTTAATAGTGTTGGTGAAGGAGAGAAGAGCTGTGGTAGTACTGTGATCAGGTCTAAAACCGTGCAATGCAAGCAATCAGTAGAGATAGCCTGTTAGTAGCAATATGCTTTTGTTATCTACAGTCCATATTATTTTTAACCTGCAGAAGGTAGCATTTGGAAATATGGGCTAAGACAGTATGTTTCAAAAAATAGTAAGGGATTTTTGCAAGGTATTGCAACAGCCAGAGACAAAAGATGTAGATGAACAGCTCAGAGACTAAATGTCATTTTTTTTTCTAAAATTTTCCCTATATGATTTTTCTGGTTATGTAATTGATGGTTTACAAGGAGAATTGTGCACAAAGTCTGACATCAAATGCTTGAATGCTAGATAGGTTAAAACTGGCTTCAGTAGCAAAGATCAGCAATGTGGAAATCCTCCCTTCCCTCAACATGCAGTAACCCCACAGTTCATTCTCAGTAGTAGTGGCAGTGCAGGAGGCATAGGCTGCATACATCTGTGGTCTTTGCCTGCATGTCTCCATCATTTTTAAAATATCTCATTTTGATAGTCCTGCATTTAGGAAACTGGACTTTTGGCTGCAAGAAGCAGAAGCTTAGACCAAAATATATGTATTTAGGACTTATACTTCATTACTACTTAACTTTTTAGACACCTTGTTTTACTTCTTTGAAACATTTATATTAAATTAACTGTAGCTATTAAATAGTAAGCCATCCCAAGATGTTGAAGTTAGCAAAAAGAGATGGAACAGAAATGAAGTTCCATAACAAGTAGTTAAAAATGTAGGAAGCATTTTTTTAATAATGTCATTGTGTAGAAGCCATTTATAATATTCATCTGTGGGCAGTATAGCTTTACACACAATTACCTTTGTTAAGTCACCTGGGATTTGCCCTTATGATCAAGCCATACCAAACAGTGGTGAACCTGCATTACCCACAAATTAACATTATATATTGTTTAGTCAGTTTGTATTTAGATGCATCATCAATTGGCCTAAGGAAAACCAGAAAAAAAAAGAAAACTAGAAAATAGTTGGTGATTAAGTTGTACACTAACGATCCATGAAGGAATGGAGCAATTATTCTCTAACCTTATCAAGACTAGAGAGTGCAGATATTTATATGGATTTTGTTAGCTAAAAATATTAACATATTTTGTAAACAAACTGACATTATTTTATGAAATAACTGTTTAGCATTTTGTCTTTTTTTTCTGAGACCAAGTTGTTCTAAGCAAGCCTCTCAATGGTTAAGTTGTTTAGGGCTTAAGCTGAGTTCATGCATCTCAGAAAAACATTTTTACACTGCATGTTTGTGAATGCAGTATCCCTTGATTTTTTGTATTGACCTCTCTCAGCTTTTTGTATACTTACAGGACTGCTTACAATATTTTACTGATGTGTGACATGCTTATTGCACATGAAGCAGTGCTACTTAAAGTTAGCCTTAGCCATTCTGTTCGATAACTGTGATCAACTACATTCTGACAAAAGTTTGTCCTATGTTAGGAAATGTGAAAAAAAATGCATGGTCCTGATTTGTTTTACAAGACGAAAGAAAGAAGTAGCACCTTCCTAATAAGATCTTTAGGCTCGCTCTCTTTCTCTCTCTCTCTCTCTCACTCACTCTCTCCTGCTCTCCCCTTCTTTCTCCTTCCCTTTACCCTTACTGTTTATCTTACTTCTCACACTATCACTCTCTCCCTGTCTTTTTCTTTTGAAGGCAAAGTTAGATGAAATTGAAAACAGGGAACAATCTTTGATTTATAGGATTACCATAACAAGATGGAAGGGATTGATTCAGCATAGTTCACAAAAAAGAAATTCAAAGGATTGCTGGGAACAGACCACATACTAGTGATCGAGAGAGAACACAAGGTCCAGTCTGGGCTGAACTGTGTTTTCCAAAGGCATTATGTCTTGATTATAATGGTTGAGAAAGCATTTTGAGATGAGCAAGAGATTTGAACACTAGCTTAAAACTAGTGATTCACTCAGTTAAGATTGCACCGCACTATAGTGCTGCTTTATTCATGAAATGCAAGGTGACTGCTTCGTTTTTGAGATGGGCAAGGGAACTAAGATTTGGATTGACTTTAAGATTCTACTGATCTTGTAGATCACTAAAGGCACCCAAACATTCCAATTCATGGTACCGATGGATGCAGAAGGTTTTCTAAGAGAATGGAAAGCCTCCCAGGAAAGGAAAACTTATCCAGAGGCTGGAAGAGATACAAATACTACTACAGAAGCAAAGAGAAGAGAGCGTCCAAGTAAAGAGACCCTTGTAAAAGTTGTGGCACATAAAAAAAAGCAAAATAGGGAGACATTGCTTTCAAAACCTGCAAATCAAGGACAGTTTAAGCTGATGTTATTTTCTTCCATGGAATCACTTTTAAAACCTAATAGTTAGGAGGTCTGAGTCTTATGAAAAGAGTGGCATGGAGTTTGGGAGCCCAAACCTTACTATCAAAGATATTCAAGAAGTTGAAGCCGTCTGTCTGGGATTAACAGCAAAGTACACACAAAGAGGAGAAATGCAGTTACATTCAATAACTTAATGCATCTTGTGTCTTAATAATAGTTAATTTGAGCAAGACTACCATACAAGTTTCAAGGCATTTAGGCTGCATCTTTTTTTTTGGCTTATGCTGTTTATTTTCATGCATGAGAAAGGGAGAAAGGTAATTATGCAGAATAGATTATTATAGATAGTAACAGCATAAACCTGATATAATAAGCTATATAGGTAATAAGCTATATAAGTTAGTAAAACTAAGTGACAGAGTCCTAAAATCAGTATTCACTGACACGTTAAATGTTTACCAAACAGTGAATCAATAGAAGGGGACCTTACACTGCAACGGCAACCAGATAAAAATATGATTATACTGCCATACTACACAACGTATTGCTCTTAAATGGACTGCCTCTCTGCATTCTATATTGTCTAAGGGCATATGGCCCTTCCATGCTAGTATTTCTGTTTGTGTGTGTGTGTGTGTGGGAGGGGGGGGGGCTGAATTGACACATAAGTCTCAAAAGAGACTTTGTAAACAGGTTATAAATATTTTCTGGATTTAGTAATGTTGTGAATACTGAGCCCATTAAGCGGATGTATGAAATGTTGTAGAGGATCTATTCTGCACATACCAGTTGTGTACTATTGAAAGAAGCCAAGTGTTATGAAATGTATATGTTATGCCAGAGATGATGTAGTAACAAAATGGGATGCCTGTAAATATCAAGTGGAAGGGTCTACTATAGTCATGCTATGGGCTATGCAATGGCAGCACTCATACAGGGTTAAATAGGGGAGTAGTATCCTAGTCAGAACTCAGCCCAAGAGGATGCTAAGTTATTTGTCAGTGACTTGTATAGTAAATTCAGTCTTGCATAGTTAGTTTTGGACATTATTCGTAGGTAACCACATTTGTATACTATGGTATTATAGTTTACATGGACAGTAAGCTCATTACTCAACAAATGTCAGGTACTTCCACACCTGTACTTCTTACTACATGGAGTGTTCAAGGGATTTCAACACTACTTAAAGCTAATGCAGTCATAAATTAGATAACACAGTGGAAGGATCAGATTATATTTCCACAGGAAGAAATGAAACATTATTAGCAAAATGGTAGCCAGGGCAAGTGTTCTATAGCAGTGTTAATTTTGTGAAAAGGAGGGTAGGAATTCTTATTTGCCATTCATTACAGGGAACAATGGAGCAAAACATTAAATGTAAACAGGTAAATTAGATTGCATAGCTAGTTAAATCAAATGGGCCCAGTATGACAATATATCACCATGGAACAACATAACGGCAGAAATGGGAAAAGAATTTACCATGGGAATCATGTAGGGAAGAGATTATAATACATTTTTAGACCCATGGTTATACAGAATTCCTGTGGGGAATTTAAGTGTACAGTAGAGTTTAGAAGACATTAGCAAAAAAAATCCATTAGGAAAATAATTTACATACATTAGCTTTCAAGCATGAATTGAGAAGAGATTAGAATCATTGTGGTTGTCCCACAGCCTGATAGCCAACATAGAACAGATCCATGTAGTGACTTCCTTGTTATCAGACCATAACCCCAGAGATGCTCTTGTTAAACACCAAGGTTAAAATCAATAATGAAGTAATAATTTGGAATACCAGGATAAATAAGATTTCTCACTTTAGAGATATTTCAGATAGCAACACACATTATATCTATTCCTTACACATAATTCAGTTCAAGATTACAAGGGCTCCTGTTATCCCAATGTGGCAATAATTACAGCTGACAATAGGTGAAGGGAAAAATCTTCAAAGTGTGAGCAAAAAGTTGATGGACCACTGCTCAGTGCTGGGGTGAGGAGATAAGTAACACTAAGGTTAAACCACCACATGTTTATATATATATATATATATATATATATATATATATATATATATATATATATATATATATATATATATATATATATATATATATATGTATACACACACACGACACACACACACACACACACACACACACACACACACACACATATCTATATATATATATATATATACATATATATATATATATATATATATATATATATATACACATATATATACATATGCATATATATATATATATATATATATATATACATACATATATACATATATATATATACATATATATATATATATATATATATATATATATATACATACATATATATATATATATATATATATATATATGTATATATATATATATATATACATATATATATATATATATATATATATATATATATATATATACATATATATATATATATATATATGTACACACACACACACACACACACACATATATATATATATATATGTCTACTTTGGATCACCAAAATTTTACTTTACTGAAAATCACAGCAGCAAGACAAGAACACCAAAACCAGACATCAACAAACTGTCACATTCCTGAAATTTACATCAATGAAAAACCAGCTGCTACAAAAAAAAAACATTTTCTCACTTTCTTACATTTTTGCCTTCTGCACCACCAATGTGGGGGGCTGTGCGCCCACCCTCTCCGCCTATTATATATATATATATATATATATATATATACATATATATATATATATGGTTCTACCTGACTTCGTCGACAGCGCAGAAGACCGACAGCGGAATTCGGAGCTCCAGAAGACCGAAAACGAAGAAGACCGACGCGAATCGCGAGTGGCAGAACATCGACAATGCAGAAGACCGACACGACGGATGACAACACCAACGCCGAGGATGCCGACATGGGGAAAGGCTGTGTGAGTATGCGGTAGTGACGGACGTTAGGGTGCGAGGCAGGTAAGTGTGGAGATTGACGGTCTGTGGGGATAGGGTGGGTTAAGTGAGTTAGGGTTAGGGAGCGATAGGGTGGGTTAAGTGAGTTAGGGTTAGGGAGGCGATAGGGGTGGGTCAAGTGAGTTAGGTTAGGAGGCGATAGGGTGGGTTAAGTGAGTTAGGGTTAGGGCGATAGGGCGGTTAAGTGAGTTAGGGTTAGGGAGCGGGTAGGTAAGTGTGCGATAGTGACGGACCTTAGGGTTAGGGTAAGGTTTAGTGTGGGCTTGTAAGGATTTTGGTGTGCTTGTGTTGTGTGTGGTTTGTGGAATGGGGATGTGTTTTGTTTTAATAATTGTTATTGTGGTGTGTGCAGTGTCTGGGGTTTCGTGTTTGTGTACCGTCGGTTATTTCGTTGTCGGTTGTGTGGTTTCGTGTTTATGGACTGTCGAATATGTGGTGTCGGTGATGTGGTTGTCGGTGTTGTGTGGTTTCGGCTATGTCAGGTAGAACCATATATATATATATATATATATATATATATATATATATATATATATATATATATATATATATTTATATATATATATGTATATATATATATATATATATATATATATATATATATATGTAAGTATATATTTATATATATACTTACATATACATATATATATATATATATACCAGCTCTGAGATCATACTATAGTGAGGAAAAGGGTACATTTCCCGATCCTCACTGTACTGAAATCTCCATTCAGAAGCTTCAAGTGCTCTGAGACATGCACAGCAAGTCTTTCGTTGATGTAAACTTTGGGAATGTGGAGATTCAGTGATGTCCGATTTTGGTGTTCTCATCTCACTGCTGTGATTTTCAGTAAAGTAAAATTTCAGTAATCCAAAGGAGACTATATATATATATATATATATATATATATATATATATTTTTTTTTTTTTACTAATTTACAGGAATGAAGTGGTACATAGATAATACATGCCCATGTCCATCACAGTTCATGTATATTAAGTCGATACATACATGGCACCAAAGTCCAGATACATTTAGACCTAAGGGGCAGTGACGGAGGGTATACATTGGGTATGTGGTGGATATCAAATTAACACTTACACAGTGTCTGGGATTGTAACACTGCAGAAAGGCATTTAAAACTGGACAACAGATAAAATAAAATGGGCCACCAGAATAATGCTTCCTCTTGACAAGAAAGTCCAATTTTGGCTATTGGTCATACCCCTATTGGGTAATTATAAACTGGATACTGGTACAGCATATTGGATTCATATGATAATTTCAATCCTCTTAGCAACAATCTTCAGATACTGGAAAAAAGTGATGTTGAGTGTGTCAGAAAAATATGCATTAATATATATGTTTAGTGCTTATTAGAAGCTAAAAGAATTAACACATTTCATTCTATTTTATCTACAGCTTAATTCTGTATGAAATTATAAGATGCTTTTTCAAACTGCAGTATGCTTTCTGAAATTGCAAGATGCACCCTGACCTAGTATTTACTAGCACAGCAAAATTCATGTTATGCCTTTTGGAAATGCACTGAGAAGCAGGTGATTATCTGCTAGGTCAGGAAAATGAACGAATAGTGAATGAATAGAACAATACTGTTTTCTATAATGTGATTGAATATGAACAACTGTCTCTGTTCGTGTTATGAGAACATGCACAGCTGCAGAAAAGAAGAGATATATAAAACAAAAGACTGCTTGAAGAATCTGTACTTGCTTTGTGCTCGAATTAGCTATAGTACCTTGAATGGTAACATAACATAGTGGGAAGTTGTATCTAACCGGTAGTCATCAAGGCCACATTGTTTTTCTTAGGAAGTTTTTCATAAAACTGAAAGTGCAAACAGAAAATCATGGACAAACAGCTGCTATGAAGTAATGATGTTAGAACTTGTGATCTTTTACGTCAGCTTGGTAGGCAATGTCTTGTTAGAAAATGTATAAAGATGATCTTACTTCCTGATTTTAGTTAGACAAACTCTGTATTAGCATGTTTTTGCCTCCTTGCTGCAAGATTAAAGTGTCTTAACCTGAACCTGTCGTGTATTGATCTTTTTGAAGTTTATTTTTCCTTTGACAGATTGGTCCTTTGGACCGGAAACTCTCGCTCTAGCTCAGGTCAGATGGGCCCGGTGGCATGAAACCGTACGGGGAAGAGACCACATCAGTTCTGCTCTGAAAGACCTCCGACTGAATTGTCGTTCAAAAGAGGCCAGCCACTGTTTCTGATCTGCGATTGAAGGACGAGTCAATGGTTCCATCAGTGAGACGGTCAATCACGGAGGCTCAGGTAAGGAGGAATTTGCCTTTTCTCTGTTTCAGATCAGGGACTTGTTACAGTATTTGTTTTTATCAGGGAGATTTTTTTTATAAATCAGGGACAAAAAAGATTACTGTCTTGTCATAGATCAGGGAAACAGGATAGGTAGGCAGTTATTCTAGATAAATTGTGAAAAAGAGAAATCGTGGTACCACGTGATAAGAAGGGTTACATAACAATTTCTAAGTTAAGACAACATGGGAAATAAGTGCACAAAAAGATCCCAAGATCCGCCATTAACCAAAGACGCAAAATATATGCAATTACAACGTGCCGATAACGTTAGGTACTATACAAAATGGGTTAATAAATACAAATTTGATGGCAAATTAGACAAACCTTCACTTATCACACTTGTCAAACAGCTTAAAATAGATGCAAAAGGTCAGGTGAAAAGGCAACGCCAATTAGGCATTCCCCAGGCACACAGGTGGCTTGAGGAAGCAAACCACAGGGAACAAAAGATTAAAAATTCAAAAGCAATGTTTTTAGACAAAGAAGACAATAACCTAGTAATAGCATCAGCCCCTCCGCCCCCTCTGCTTCCCTTACCAGAATATGAAGTGAGAGGACAAGCTGATCCACCTCCGCTATACCCAACGGTCCCTGAAAAATCTAAACCATTTGTCAGAGATCCTGTCGAGACTAGGTCTCGAACACGTAAAACAAGAGGGGATATGAAGTTATATCAAATAAATGGAAATTCACGGGCTATGAGCGAAGAAGAGATATGTCCGCTCATAGAAGTACCAAATCCTCAGGCAGGACAGGAAGGGCAAGACCCAACTATCCTGGTATATAGACCGTGGACACCAGAAGACATCCGGAAAGCCACAGAGGGAATTCCCCATCCGAAAGTTAATTTTAGAAAATTCTTAGAAGACTTACAGGGCATGAGGTTAAGTTACCATTTAAATGGAGAGGAAGTATAGAAATTAGTCAGACAAATCGTAGGTCCAGATTGGCACATGATCAGTGGCAACTGGAATCCCCGTGACGCTGAACATAAGCCACTCCCACATAGCAACACAGAGCTGGATAACAGAGTGAAAGGTCTGACAGGCCGAATCTCTGAGAAATGGAAGCCTAGGGCTGACTGGACTTGCATTAATCAATGCAACAGGAAGGTGAAACTGTTGATAGATATTATGCTAGATTATTAGAGTGTTTTAATAACCATTGTGGAATGCAAGTACCTGAAGACCAAACACATGATTCCCCATATGAGCAACAACTAAAGAATGCATTTTTGAAGGGTAGTATTGCACCCATAAGTAGTTTTATTACAAAGCACATGGTAGATCACCGTACAAGTAGATTACAGTAATTACTTGAATATGCGAGACATGCCGAAAGGCATTTTAATAGCAAAAAGAAAAAGAAAACCCAAGTATTTGCAGTAGAAGATGGAGTGGAAGTCTTTGTAGTACAGTCCGGGAAGAAGGGCAAGAAAAATGCCCAGGGAAACAAACAATCTGATAAGCGATCAGAGGAGTTTGAAGAGATAAAGAAAAGGGGTGAATGTTTTAAATGCGGGAAAAATGGACATTTGACAAGGGATTGCAGGCAAAACAAAAAGGTAGCCATGGAAGATAAGGAGGGTGAGGACTGACTATATGATAGTCAAGAATCACTAGAAGGGAATAACCAAGAAAAGATAAATGCAGATGTGATAGAGAGAGTAGAGAATGTGATAGAAGAAATAGAGGAAGTACAAGAAATCACTGATGGTGAAGAAAGTGAAATTTTAGACTTGGCATTATTGAGCCTAGAGCTCTATTTAGCAGACACAAAACTGGAAGTTACACTTCTGGTAGAGGGGAGGGAAGTTAAATTCCTGTGTGACTCAGGGGCTTCATGGACCCTGATACATCCTTCCAAACTACCAGAAAATTCAGAATCACTTGATTATATATTAGTGAAAGCAGCTAATGGACAGCTGTATCGGGAGCCACTCTCCCATAGCATAGCAATAACTGACCCTGTTTCAGGGATGACACAAAAGAGCAAAATTGTTGATTCTGAAAAATGCCCAGTAAACCTTTTAGGCAGAGACCTTATGCAGATATTTGGCATATCAGTAGTTCCAACTATGCAGGGTATGGAAGCACAGTGATAAATGGATACTTTTGTGGTGCGACTGGAGGGTGAAACATTTTATTGGAATAGCCAGAACTTGGTTACAACTGGTCCAGGGGCAGTAACTGAAGAACTGATGAATGTAGCCATCAGTAAGTCCCCCTCCCTTGGCACTGATAAACAGCATTTGTTGCATTGTACTCTATATTACTGTAGCACACCAGGACCTGATAAAGAATATGAGCAAGAACTGTTTAGAAACCATGCTAACAGATTAGTATTGCGTAATCTGTACTGGGACACAGAAGGAAACAGTGTAGTTAGCTGTTCATTGCCCCAGGAATTCCTAGCACTTTATAAATCTAATCGACTACCATATGTTAGTTTAACTAAAGACAAGAATGTGAAGTGGGCAGGCCTAGGAGAAAACGTCATAAGGTGGGAAAAACAGACAGAATTAGAACTGTCAGAACAGGGAGTACAAAAGCAGAAGTTGAACTGGATAACACAGACACACCCAGCTGTGCACTTGCAGGCAAGTGAGGACAGCTGAGTAGCACTCTTACTAGAAGAAGAGGAAAAAGCCTTACGAGGTATACCAGAGACTCTCTGGTCAACAGGGAAATCAGATGTAGGACTTATTCATACAGCAGGACCAGTCACTATCACGCCAAAGTCAGCATTCAGACCTCAAAAGAGACCGTATCCCTTAAGAAAAGATGCAGAAATAGGAATCAAACCTATAATAACAGCCTTACTTAAGGAAGGAGTATTGATAGAATCTCCCGATTCACCATGTAATACACCCTTATTTCCTGTTAGGAAAGCAAATGGAGAATGGCGTATGGTCCAAGATTTACAAGCTGTAAATGATGCAGTAATACCTAGAGCACCTGCGGTGCCAGATCCACACACCTTATTAAATGATTTAAAGCCTCAACAGAAGTATTTTTCTGTGGTAGATATTAGCAATGCGTTTTTCTCAATACCGATACACCCTGACAGCCAACATTGGTTTGCATTTACATTTCAGGGGAAAAGGTATACATACACGCGACTACCACAGGGATATTGTGAGAGCCCAACAATATTCGCACAGGAAATGGCAAGTAATTTGGTGGGATTTATCCCACCAAGAGGCAGCCAGATTTTACTTTATGTAGATGACATTCTGCTGGCAGCCCCCACCCAGCAAGAATTCAGAGAAGATACCATAGCATTATTACAATTTCTAGCCACTCAAGGACACAAAGTAAACAAAAACAAACTGCAGCTTTGGAAAAAGCAGGTTAAATACCTGGGATATGTAATATCCAAAGAAGGCAGAATATTAGATGAAGACAGGAAAATAGCAATCTTACAAGCACCAAAACCGACTACCAAGAAGGAAATTATGTCCTTCCTAGGTACGACTAATTTTTGTCGGAGTTGGATTCCAAACTATGCCTTGGAGTCTGCTCCTCTGACCAACTTAATATACAAGAAACCTATGGCAGCACAAGATTTATTACAATGGACACCAGAAGCAGAATCAGCTTTCTGCAAACTAAAGCAATTAATAGCATCTTCATTAGTTTTAGGATTACCGAACTATCATAAATGATTTTTCCAAACTGTAGATTGTAAGCAAGGCTATATGACATCAGTGTTAACACAGCAACATGGAGACAAGCAACGCCCCATAGCTTACTATTCATCACAGCTAGACCCAGTGGCGCGATCCTTGCCCCACTGTGTACAAGCAGTAGTCGCAGCTGCAATGGCAGTGCAGCCTTCAGCCTCAGTAGTATTATTCCACCCTCTCACATTGAGAGTGCCTCATGCAGTCGTGATTATTTTACTGCAAGAAAAAGTAGCATATCTTTCTCCTGCTAGACATCTTTCCTGTATGATTATACTGTTGAGCCAACCTCATATGACAATTGAACGATGCACAACTTTGAATCCGTCAACCTTGCTCCCAACCCCTGCAGATGGCAAACCACATTGCTGCCTGCAGGAGATTGAGCAAGACACTACCTAGAAAAGATCTCACGGATGTTCCCTTGGATGATGCTGAGGTGACATACTATGTGGATGGCTCATGCAAAAGGGGTACTACAGGACAGAATCTAGTAGGGTATGCAGTAGTTTCTGATACTGAGATTTTAGAAGCAAAGTCTTTACCACACAACTTATCTGCACAAGCAGCAGAATTGATTGCTTTGACAAAGGCATCTACTTTGGCAAAGGGTAAATGTGTGAACATTTTTACTGACAGCCAGTACGCTTTTTCTACTGTACATGTTTTTGCGCAGCAGTGGAAAAATAGAGGAATGATAACATCTACTGGTAAAACGATTAATCATGCGCAATTTATTTTAGATTTGTTAGAATCTATTCAGTTACCTCAGAAAGTAGCTATTTGTAAATGCGTAGCTCATACCAAGCAACAGGATAGGATTTCAAAAAGTAATGTGAGAGCTGATATAGCTGCAAAACAGGCAGCTTCAGCTTCAGAAGTATTTCTTTTGAGTGAAGAATTACAACCTTCTGAGATTTTAGATTTAGAAATGTTGAAAACAATGCAGACACTTACTACGAAAATAGAGAAACAAAAATGGGAGAAACGAGGAGCAGTTCTTGAGAAAGGGCTGTACATCTCCAAAGAAGGAAAACCAATTTTGCTGTCTAATTTGTTTAGATATGCAGCTTTGTTGAGCCATGGGCAGTGTCATGTCTCAACAGGGGGGATGGTACAGTTAGTGAACAGTGCCATGTCTCAACAGGGTGGATGGTACAGTTAGTGAATCAAGTGTTTACAACGTATGGATTTACAAACTACACAAAAAATTTTTGTGTAGCATGCTATGTTTGTAACAGGCATCATGCACAGGGGGCACTGAAGCCTAAGCAAGGGAGTTTCCCTACACCACCGTACCCGTTCCATACTATTTGTATGGATTTCATAGAACTAAACAAATGCGAGAATAAAAAGTACTGTCTTGTCATTATAGATATGTTTTCCAAATGAGCGGAAGCTTTTCCGACCAAAAATCCAGATGCAGCTACTGTTGCAAAAGTCCTCGTTAAAGAAATTATTCCTAGATTTGGCATACCGGAAAAGATCTATAGAGACAATGGCACACATTTTGTAAATCAAACCGTACAACAGTTGAGCCGTTATTTCGGAATTTCCTTGAAAAACCATTGTGCATACCACCCCCAATCCACAGGATTAGTAGAGAGGCATAATGGGGTTTTGAAAAACAAACTTAGGAAAATGATTAGTGAGACACAGAAGAACTGGGTGCACTGTCTGCCTCTGGCATTGTTGAGCATGAGAACTGTTCCAAATGCAAAGGGGTTAACTCCTTTTGAAATACTGTTTGGGAGGGCATATTATATACCTCAGTGGAAACCTCTCATGCCTGCAGACCAGGAGGCTGACAGTTCACTTGCAGAGTATATGAGGCGACTTTTGAATAACAAACAACTTCTGCAGTTAAATTCTGTTTCAGATAAAGAACAGACCAGACCATCAGAAGCAGTAGTACAACCAGGGTCGTGGATCTGGGTGAAGGTTGTGAAGAAAAGAAATTGGAGTTCTCTGAAATGGGAGGGACCATTCAAAGTTTTGCTGACAACACCCACTGCAATCAAGATAGCTGAAAGTGTGTCCTGGATCCATTTGACACACTGCAAACTGGTCAAGAACTTTGAACTGGACAAAAACCTTGTTACTGTTATACAACGAGAACAAAATGACCAGGTATAGAGTAAACAGGGATGCAGAACAACCTCAGAAAAATTGCATGATGATCATGTTAGCTATACTGGTAACAATGATCTTTTTGCTGTGGCCTTTCCTTTTTTCAGCCACACGAGTTGAACTGAACAAACGTGATGTGTTACTCATAGACTGGCACCCAAACTTTAACACTTACCAAGCAATTAAATATGTGTATGCTGAAACTTTTAATGTTTCGAACTGCTGGATTTGCGCAGCTATACCATCAGCATACGGGGGATTATTAATGACTGCTGTTCCCCTAGGGGTCAATGAGACCTGAGAAAATTTGATTTTTGATACTACACCTGTAAAATCACAAGACAAAATAGCATTGTACCTACCTGTTACACAAAAAGGAATCGTATGTTTTTATAAAAATGACACTATTCAGGTGGGTTGGAGCAATTGCAATGTGACTGTTTCTTATAAATGTTATATCAAGGCTAATAAGGCAGAAACTATTTGTGATACAATCTATGACTCATATCTTGAGAAAATGCAAAAAACTGTTAGTGAAATGCAGCATAATCCTGTTCTTTTGAAGCAACTTTCTATCACTGATAAGAAAATGCTTCATGCAGGGCAAGCATATATCAATACTAAAGTAGAGAATTGTTATTTTGTTTGTGGGAAAAAGGCATACAAATGGCTACCTGAGAATTGGTCAGGCAGTTGTTTTTTGGGTTACCTGGTTCCGGCCATACGACACACTGCAGCTTTGCCTCAAGGGAAAATTCAAAATGTCAGAGAGGTCAGCAGTAAACCTGGAAATCTAATCAAGAGACCTGAGAATCCAGTGGGACGAATCGAAGCAGGATGGAGAAACCATAATTCCATGAAGAACAAAGATAAACTGACACACATGGACTTGAGTGACACTATTATATCATGGGCGGGCATAGCCCCTGCATATGGTGCAGTAAAATCAATTTGTGAGCTGAGAAAACTGTCCAAACTTCTCGAAGTTATGAGCAATGCAACTTTTTCTGCTCTCGAATTAATGACTGATGAACTAAAAGCTATGAGAACTTTGGTGCTTCAAAACCGCATGGCTCTCAACTTCACCCTAGCGGTGAGAGGTGGTATGTGCACTTTAATCAAAGAATAATGCTGTTTGTATATTCCTGACAACCAGCATGAGATAAACGACCATCTTGAGGTGATCCAGCAAGTGTTGGCCATGACCAAACCAGGCCCAAACCCTCTGACGGACTTTTTCCAGAATTTGTTTGGGGGGTGGGGTTCCATCTTAATGAACATCCTGATTGCCATTTGTGTGGGGTTACTCCTATTAGGAGCATGCATCTGTTGTGGTATTCCCTGCATGAAAAAATTAATCAAAGATATTATAGATATGTCAGTTTCTGAAACTTTATATCAAAGTACTGAAATTGAAGAATTATTGAAAAGTGAAATGCTTTCATAAGTCTAAACTAAATGACTCTCTTAACTGCAAATCCAAAATAGAAGAGGTTAAGAGAAGAATATGTATTAATATATATTCTATTGTATGTACAGCTTAATTCTGTATGAAATTATAAGATACTATGCTTTCTGAAATTGCAAGATGCACCCTGATCTAGTATTTGTTAGCACAGCAAAATTCATGTTATGCCTTTCTGGAAGGCAGTGAGAGAAATGTATCTGCTGAAAATAGATGAATGAATGAATGAATGAATGATGAAGAATTTGACTATTTAATATGAACATATATGAATATGAAGCTGACAAATCGTCTAGAGAACATGCACATGCACAGAAAGAAGAGATAGATATAAAAAAAAAGACTGCTGAAAGAACTGTTTGAAATTTTGTGCTGCTCGAATTAGCTATATAGTACCTTGAATAACAAACATAACATAGTGGGAAGTTGTATCTAACCGGTGGTCATCAAGGCCACGTTGTTTTTCTTAGGAAGTTTTTCATAAAATTGATAGTGCAAGCAGAAAATCATGGACAAACAGCTGCTATGAAGTAATGATGTTAGAACTTGTGATCTGTTACATCAGCTTGGTAGGCAATGTCTTGTTAGAAAATGTATAAAGATGATCTTACTTCCTGATTTTAGTTAGACAAACTCTGTATTAGCACATTTTTGTCTCCTTGCTGCAAGATTAAAGTGCCTTAACCTGAACCTGCCATGTATTGATCTTTTTGAAGTTTATTTTTCCTTTGACAGAGTGGCATGAGTATTTTAAGTTTTTTTTTTTTTTAAAGAAACATCTTTATTAAATTATCTTGTATGACATAGGCCATGTTATATTTATATAAATGACAATAAATCATAGTGACACAATCTCAGTTGCAAACATTATACATTCCAAATCATGTGACACAACTGTAGCTGCAAACATTACACATCACTTTTAACAAATCCAGTCATTGTTAGTCAGCCATTACATAGTTCATTCAAATCCTCTCTGCTTTTAAACCTCATTCCTCCTCTGCATGCATTGATCCCACAGTTCCCATTTTGTCCTATGTAATTTGCTCCTACCCTTTTCTGAAGATACCAGTTCCAGTCATTTTAACTATGTTCACTACTTCTAGTAATGTTGGTCTAGAGGGTGGCCGCTATGGTGCAGTGGTTAGCGTTGCTGCACCACAGCAAGAGGTTCTCCGGTTCGATGCTGGAGTGCTTTCTGTGCGGAGTCTGCATGCCCTCTCTGTGGTCGTGTGGATTTTCTCCAGGTGCTCTGGTTTCCTCCCACATCCCAAAGACATGCTGTAGGTGGATTGGACACTCTAAATTGGCCCTAGGCATGAGTGTGTGCCTTCTGTGGAAGGTTGGGTGCTGGCTGGCAACTCAACACCATAAAACTCCACTGCCAAACATGAGTGAACAGGTGATCCACTGTGGCGACCCCTAACCGGGAAAAGCCAAAAGAAGAAGTAAAGTTGGTCTTGACTTTGATTTCCATTTTCTAATAATCGCTTTTTTGGCAGCCATCATAATTAGACTCAGCATTCTTTACTATGTCTAGGCAATTCCGAGTTTGTATCATAGCTCAAATAAATCATTGCAGTAGTCATTCCAACTTGCTCACCCAGCATCTCCAACAAAGCAGTCTGCAGGGAATCTTTAAAGTCTACCAACTCATTACACTCCCAGAAAATATGTTCCCAGTTACCTCTTTCTGCCCCATCACACCTCCAATATTTACTGTCTTTGAAGTCTGCTTGGGATATAAAAATACCTATGTAAACATTTCCAGGCAAAAATCCTAAATCTTTTAGATTTTGTTGCATATTTGAGAGACATACATATATCCCCCATTGCTTCTTTGTGAATTGCTTAGCTAATGAGTATTTTAAGGCTGCTCCATAATATAAGCTTATGGTCTAACAGTAGAAAATTAATGTGCGTGTGGAAAGAATATAATTCACTGATTTTATTCACTTGTTATAATATATAGCTGAGCATATCCTGCTGAATACATAATATATGTGATTGTGACATAAGCTATGTGAAGTTCTAACAAAACGTAATACATTTTGGTGTGGTTTACAGACATACCTCTCAATCTCTTAGTTTAACAAATCTGGACAAAGGCAAAAATAATGGGGGGACAAAGGCCCAGAAATAGGGACAAATTTTAAATATTGCTCATATAAACTTAAAAGGTTGTTAGAATTATAGGTTTTTCCTTAGTATGCATTTCCTGTGGGATATGAAGTTTAAAACTCATATGTCTGTCATTATTTAGTATTTTCAATCTTCAATGATTTGCCAGAAAACCACAAATTTTATGAGGAACAGACTATAAACACAAAGCAAAAATCTGGACATTCTGCGAAATCTGGACAGTTGATACATGCTTTTTAAAAATCATAGAAGGGCATCAGAAAGTGAGCATCTTATGTGGAAGCTGTTTCAATGTAGATAGGTAAAATTAAAATGATGCAAGCAAAGTAGGGCTGAATATTATGGAATATGTCAGAAAAATGACTGATCATTAATTTCACGTCTGTCTGTGATGTTTGAAATATGTTTAGTCTGTGTTTATAAGCCATGTACATATAAATGCTACTGTATGAGTGTAAACAGCATTAATAAAGTTTGTTTGAAAAAAAAGAATGAAAGTGAGTACATAATTCTGTCATAATCCAGAAAAAAAGGTAAGTGATAGTTTTACTTTGTTCTACAACATGAACTAAAATGAACATGTTACAAGTTAAATGAATCTTAATACACAGAGTCCAGGTAATTCAAAAACTGAATCCCCAAATCATCTGCAGATTTTTAATGCTTTTGTTAAGCCAGATTTGTTCATTAGAACGACATTTAACCCTTGTAGGCTGGTACCCACATAATGCATTATTATGTAAATGTAGAAATGGAATACCCTTGAGGTACACATCTTTGTACTTCATTAATGGACTTACACAAATAAATATCTTCAAATACTTGTTCAGTCCATTCTGCATGACATCCCCTGAGCTATTTTTTCACTTTTGTCATTCACTATTAGTGATCCTGTAAAAAGATACATACAACTTTAAAAGACTGCCAGTGTCTGATGTTGGTAAATTGAAACTAATGCAAACTCAACAAATTTCAGGATTTGTGCTGCACTCAGTGAATTACAGACTTTGAAACTATATTTTATTTGAGAAAGAAAGGTCCTGGCTCCACGAATGAGAGACATCTTAGATAACATCTAGAATTTAATTAGTGTTTCTTGGGATTTACTGGAAACATTTCAAACCAATTTTCTTACATTTCAGCCTAGTCTGCAGTGTGCAGATAAAACAGTAGCTTATAAAGGAATATCAGTCTTATCAGATTTGGTATCTGGTTGTAAACCACAAACAAAGGTTTTATTGTCGACCTACACAAGAGCTTTCTTTTATAAGATGAAATACACACATTCATAGATTTGTCACTTATGACATGACAGGCCGGTAAATTACTGGGATCCTTTCAGCGTGTCCCCAGATGAATACACAGACCCCAGTGATCTGAGGAAGGTGTTAAAAGTGATAACATTTGCTAAGAAGACAAAAACAGAATTAGTTGACTATGCAATACAGAGCCTGAATAATAGCCATTGCTGATAAAAGATTGCTGACTTTTAAAATGAGTAACAAAGATCAAATAGTAATATATTGACTGTAGGATACTGCTACATATGTTTTCAGTCTCAAAGGATTTATTACTTAATGAGAATTTTCTGCTTGCAGAATTTAATCTGTCTTAGAAATCACTCTTTTCAACAAATTTGGGTCACCAGAAACAGGAGACTCCCACATTATTCCTAACAATGTTATAAATCAACTTTCCTAATAAAATTATTTTTTATCAAAATGTCTGTATAATTATATGCAAAAGTTATCCCCTGCTAGGCTTTCTGATAATGTGTATGCATACTCGGTAGCATAAATAAAAAACACGCTACTTAAATAATAAACATAATCAATTAACCAAAGACATATGGCGGGTGGGGGGGAATTACCAGATTACCACTTGAGTACCAGTAGTGCTATTTCATTATGTGACAAAAGTAATGAAATATGAATGATATCCATCCTATGGATCAAGTCTTTGTCCTTGTGAAATAAGGAAATGGGTACTTATGCCTATTGGGAATTGTCTTGTTGGCATTGTTTCTTAATTGTCTGCAAGCCCTTTGACAAACATTTTCTGCTAGGTGATAATGACATTGCCTTTCCAAAAAAAGTAGAAAGACTGCCTTAGGGATTTAATAAAATCACAGACTACAATATTACTGCTATTTCCAAAGATATATGGATATTTTGGTCACCTTACTCCAACAAGTAATTTTTCCATCCATTTAATGACTTCAGAAAAAAATATCCATGAGAAAAGTGAGATCATAGATACTGGAGACAGAGTGATAAAACAGTTCACCTGAACCAAATCAGCAGTATACCATGTACTTTGGCATGGCATAGGCCTCAGAGCAGAGTGAACTGTGCTGCTCATAATGTATCATTATTTGCTAGCACCAGTGGCATACAGGGATACACCCCTCACTAAGGCCCAGGCAACACTTGTTCTATTTGCGGCCTGTGTCCTTGATGGTACTGGTAGGAGGGGATAAGCATGTCCATCCTGGAGGGGGGAGTTGGACAGATCAGGTCATGGACAGCCACAATTCCATGAAGGAGAGCTGGTTTTGCAGTGGGGGGGGGGGGGTTCTGGGTGAGAGCTTGTGGCTAACCAAGCCACTACCTGGTAATAGCCCTTAATGAGTGCACATGATCGTGTACCTGCAGGGAAGCACATTGTAAGCCTCCACTATGAGGTGGGTAGCCCATATCGCACCCTTCAGTGGAGTTCAGGATTTACATGAATGCTCTTATTGACAGGATGCTGATGGAGAACATGCTGAATGGCCACTCCTGATTGCTCTTACACTTCGATTTATTTAGGTATTTACAGAATAAATGGGCTTGAATACAATGTGGGCGGGGAGCTTGGTGGTCAGGCAGAACAGGAAAAATTACCTAGAAAAAAATGTATCAGCAATCATCCAGGGCCAGTGAATTGCTGAAAAAATAATGTTATGTTAACTGGCTCCATGTTCTACCTGTTTTTGTTTTGTATACAATGATGTACTGCTCAACATACAGGTATTTACAAGTTCTGAAGAGTTAGCCATCTGTCTAGCTTTCTGGAAGATGTTTGAGGCAGCTTTCTCTGGTTATAGAGCTGTTTGCCAAGTACACATTAGTTTCAGACCTTCTGCTTTCAGATACACTGTTGCTAGAATAGCTGTCGACCAACAATAACCTTCTATAGTCCTTTCAGTGAAGCTATAAGAAAAGCCATGATGCCAAGATTTATTTTTATTTATTTATTTTATTTTACATTTGTTGACCGGGCTAGTCTAGCTGGATATATGTCCATTTTCAGTAGAGGCCCGGGGACATAAGCTCCGCTTTTATAATTTTAATGATACTAAGTTAAAAACCATTAAGCACTACATGTACACATAATAACATAATACTAAGATAAAAATATTTTTGACATTGATACTGGTGATGTGGTACAAAAAGTGATGGAATGACAAAGTATTGTAGAACATGACGTTCATGAAGTATACAATAAACATGTACAGAGAGAGGGATTAAGGAAAAAATCAGCTGAAAAAGAATGTAAACTTAGTCAGGGGTGAAATAAGTCAGTTGTCAAGAAGTAAAGTTAGTCAGGATAAGTACAGGAGCACAGCCATTGTGTTTTGAGGTAAAGCTTGAGTTTATTTTTAAAGGGAGACTTTGAGGGAATAGAAGAAAGTTCAGAGGGAAGCAGGTTCCAATCTTTTCCAACAGTGTTTGAGAAGAGAGAGTCTCCGGCTTTGTTGTTTGACTTGACAGAGTCTATAAGAAGTTTGTGTGCAGATCTCAGGGACTTTAGGTTGTGGTATGGGCGAATCAGACTGGATAGTATAGGTGTTTTGTCATGTTGATAAAGAATTTGATGGGCTATGCTTAGCTGGTTAATTTTTAGTTGCTGTTGATATTCCAGCCAGCCTAGTTGTTTTAAATTAGTACAGTGGTGGGTTCTGTATGGGTTTCCTGTGGCAAATCTGGCTATGTTGTGGTAGGAGTTCTCTAGTTTTGACAGATTTTTTTTTGACAAGTTGGTAAAAATGGGGGAGGCATAGAGAAGGGGTGAGATAAGGTGGGAGTGGGCTATAGTTGTTCTAGATTCTGGAGTGAGGAAAGGTTTGATTCTGTAAAGAGAGCCTATTTTTTATTAATGGTTTTTAGTGTGTTGTTAATATGGGCATCGAAATTAAGGTTGTTGTCAATGGTAATGCCTAGTAGTTTGGTAGTAGACTCTTGTGATATAAGTGTGCCATTTGTTGATGTTATAGTAAAATCAATGAGGGGAGATTTGCTCGAAGGTGTGAAGAGGAGCAGTTTAGTTTTTTTAGGGTTGAGTAGTAGACAATGCTGGGAAAACCATTCTTCTACAGAGTTGAATATGTGTTGTGTGAGGGAGTGAAGGTGTGATACAGATGTGGCTGAACAGATAAGCGTTGAATCATCTGCGTACTGTATACATGTGGCTTGGGGAGCTACTTGGTGTAGGTCATTGATAAATGAAGAAAATAGGAGAGGACCCAGTATAGACCCTTGTGGGACACCATTGTTGACAGGTAGTTGGGAGGATAGAGTGGAGTTCCAGAGTACTGCTTGATGTCTGTTGTTTAAGTAGGACTTAAACCAGTTAATAGATTGGGTATCAATTGATAAGGATTGAAGAATGTGAATGAGTATTTGGCGGTTGACCATGTCAAAGGCTTTGGACAGATCTAAGAAAAGTGCTGAGGAAAGGGTGTTCTTGTTGCGATTTTTGTTGATTGTGTCTGTAAAGGAGAGGAGGGCTGTGGTGGTACTGTGGGATGGTCTGAAACCGTGTTGGGTGTTAGAGAGTAGGTTATTATGGAGAAGGTGGTGAAGCAGTTGTTTGTGGATACACCTTTCCATGATCTTAGATAAGGGCGAAAGAAGGGCTATAGGGCGGTAATTAGAGATTTCAGTAGAATTTCCACCCTTATGAAGTGGGATAATGTGGGAGATTTTCCAAAGTTTAGGGACATATCCTTCAGTGATAGTTCTATTTATCAGGATTGAAATTGGGAAGGCTATTTCTTTAGCTGCTAATTGCAAGTATTCTGCGGGTAATAGGTCAGCAGAGGGAGTACATGGTTTGAGTTTTTTTAGAAGGGAGAGAATATAAGTTGTTGGGACTGGTTGGAAGTGAAAAGGTGGGGGTGGGTTTGGGTTGCTGTTAGACATGTGTGTGTTTTTGATGGGGAGTTGACTTGCTAAGGTTTGAATAGTTTTGATGAAAAAGGAATTAAAGGAATTTGCTGTTTGGTTGGGGTTATGCATGTCAGAGCCTTGTGGGTTGGGTGTGACAGGTTTGCTTGGCTGTAGTAAGTGATTTATGGTTGCCCAGAACTTTTGTGGGTTATTTTGGCGAGAATGTTGAGGTTTCAGGTAATAATTTCTTTTATCGTTCATTATTGCTTTTTTAGTTTCATTTCTTAGTTGCTTAAAGATTTGGTAGTCTGCTGTGTTTTTAGTTAAGTGAGATTTGTTCCAGGCTTTATTTCTGAGAGTGATTTTTTGTTTGGTTTCTATAGAGAGCCAGGGGGCAGGTTTAGTTTTGATTCTAGTGGAGCATGTGGGGGCATGGTAATTGAGGATAGTTAGAAACTTAGCATTAAAGAAATCAACAGCTTCATCTAGTGGAAGATGTTTTAAGGGTGTCCAGTTGCAAGCTTCCAGTTCAGTTTGAAATAGCTCCAAGTTGAAATTTTTTTTGGATCTGATTGTTCTGGTTATGATTTGGGTAGGAGGGTTGGTTTTAAGCCTGATGATGTAGGTTAGTAAGTGATCACTTATATCATCATGGAGGGTTCCTGTTTTATAAGTATGGGGTTGGTTGTTGGTGAGTATCCAGTCTATGGTACTTTCCTTTTTGTTAATTTTATTTATTCTAGTGGGGGAGGTGATGGTCTGAGAGAATCCATAAAGGTTAATATGGCTCGTAGGTTGTATGTTGTTACAAGATTGCCAATCCATGTTTACATCACCTAAGATGATTATCTCTTGAGGTAAGTTTAGTGATAGCCAACATAGGATCTTTTCTATGGTGGAAATGTTGTTACCTGGGGGAACATAAATGCAGATAATATAGATGGATTTGACTTTGTTTATTTCTAGTTTGGTAATAAGAAGTTCGGTATTAGAGTCCTGGGGTGGTTTTTTGGTGGTATGTGGTTATTTAAAGGCTAGATTTAAATAATATGGCAATACCTCCACCTTTTTTAGATTCTCTGTCGAGACGTAAGATGTTGTAGCCAGGAGGAATGATTTCACTGTCTTTAGTTGAGGGTTTTAACCAGGTTTCTGTTAGACAAATAATATCAAAGGAGTACAGCTGTAAGAGAGCATGTAATTGAGTTGTTTTATTATTAATACTATGTATGTTAAGGTTGGCTACTGAGAGTGAGTTTGTGGGTTGTCTAAGCAGTGGGTTTACAATGGGGTTTAATTTACTGGATTGATTTAAGGAGGAGTCAGTTGGACCTGGGTTTGGGTGAATATCTCCATTTTTAAGTAAGAGGAGTAAGGTTAGGTAAGTAGTGTGTGTATATTTCCTATGTGGAAGGGGTATCCTTATGGGATTGGGGCATACATGTTTAATGTGGGTTATTCTATGATATCTGGGTAATAGATATCTAGGTATGGAAGTTATGTTGATGTGATGGTTGGGGTAGTTAGGAATTAAGGAGGAAGTTTGTTTGTGTGGTATGTTAAGGTGTGAGAGTAGTGGTTGTTCATAGGAGGTAGTAAGGTGTGCTAATAATAGAGTAAGAGTGAGAGAGAACATGAATATGGTATGTTTGAGTACTAGGGTGGGAAGGTTATACATTTTAAAGGTTGATATTGATTATAGTTACTAGTACAAGTATGGGTGTGGTATTGTTAGACTAGTTAAGTGGTATATGTGTAAGGGTGTGGTTAAGGAAAGAAATAGTGGGTGAAGAAAGAGGGGATTGGATAGTTGTTGTTGGGTTGTAATTGGAGGAACAGGAGAGGGGTGTGGTTAGTTAGGTATATATGTAGATGCACTGGGGTGGGATTTGGGGGTAGGGTAGAGGAGCGGAGTGAGCTCGCAGGGCGAATGGAGCGGGTAGAAACAACATAAGTAGAAGCTGGAAAGGAGACTATCAGAAATGCAGGTGAGTAAAGGTAAGAGAGGTATACCAGGACAAGGGAAAGGTCTAGAATGGCCAAGTATGCCAGCAAAAAGACAACAAAATAAAGGAGGGTTAAATCAGTGTTTAAGCATAAGGTGAAAGAGATGAGGGGCAGGTCAGGGAATAGAAACAATAAACCAGGCAAGCTACAGAGGTAAAATAAAAAGCAAACAGAAGGGAGACAGATGGAGTACTGGCAAGGCTGAGGGAGAGGGGGAACCAAAATTGAAAATACAGGTGTAGGACGGTTAGTGCAAGAGGAGCAGCAGAGAAAGAAAGGGGAGGAGGGTGCCACCTAGTGGATAATGCAGGTAAAGAAGAAGGAGTGAGGGGAGGCTTACTAGTGAAGAGGTGAAGTAAACACTAAAGAATAAGAGAAGGAAAGTTAAAAGTGCGAGGTGAGAGGGTAGAAGAGAGGTTGGGAAGAAGGGGTACCGGCTGCTGGATGCTCAAGCTCAGGCAGACTGTAAGACCCTTGTAGATATCTAACAAACAGAGGCCTAGTATACTAACGTGACTATGCTCATAACCTACTTTCTTCTTGTCTTGATAGTGTATACAGAAAGGAGGCAAGCAGATTCAGTCACTGGAGTTTGGACAGGTTCTTGAGACCCCAGAAGGGTTGAAGCTAAGGCAGGAATCTGAGCAGAGTAGAGCTAGGTACTTTGGGGAGAAGGGAGGTAGGTAAAAAAGGAAGAGGGTTAGTACAGGTATCAGGCCTGTGGAGTATATTAAAAAAAATACAACAGTAACAATCAGAAAATAGGTAACACCATATTAATCTGCCTAACACATTTAGTCAACATTACAAGCTATAAAGCAAGGCAGAGTATTTACAAGGTTTTGTTGAGCGAGAGAGCAACTCCTTAAATGTCAATGCAAAATGCTGTAACACAGTGTTGCCCTTATTGATGACTAAAACTAGAGAACATGAGGGCAGCTTCCAAACCATAAAAAAAAATTACATTAATTTAAAAATAACGACAGGAATTTAACAGATATTACAGTATAACGTGCAAAAAATAAACAAGACCTAGGAGCAAAAAAAACTGAGAATTAACAGAAATGAGGGGTCTTCAATACTTATTAGGGGTAAATTAGGGGTAAATGCTTGAGCAATTGAGGTAGGTACAGTGGCAACTTGGGGAAGGCCAGATTACCGTAGTGTAGCGCTAAAGATGTCGTTTAGGATAAATACTCTCCTCCCAGATTAAAAAAAATATCTGGATTATTCTTTACTTTACAGGGCCTTTCTGTGCCTTTTGACTCCAATATTCACAGACCTTTGGTACACCAATTGAAGGTAAACTATGAACAGGTATAATAAGAGAAAGTAAACAAAATTATGCACTGGGTTCCCTGTGCCATACATATGGATTAAGTGTTCCAGTGATCCTTTTCAGTCATAATATGTGACACCTGCAGAAATTGCATGCAATATATCATACAAATATAGGAGCACATCATTTGTCAGAATATACACTAGGATTCAAAGAATTTTATTTATTTGACATTTGTTTACTTGGAAAGTCTGATTTGGAACAAAGCCAATTTTCAGCGGAGGCCCGGGGAAAAATGCTCCAGATGTATGTCTTTGTAATGTGGGAGGAAACCAGAGCACCCATAGGAAACCCACACAAATGTAGGGAGGACATGCAGACTCTGCACAGAAGGCACCCCAGCCAAGAACTGAACCAGAGAACCTCTTGCTGGGAGGTGACAACACTACCATGGCACCACTGCACTGTCCTACATTCTAATCCTTCTATAATAACTGCCCAACACAAGTTGGTCAATTAGTGCAAAAGAGAGAAATTCTCAGAGACATTATGAAGTTGCACTGAGACACACTTCATTATTGGTTCATCACCATGTCTCTTATTGGGTATTGTGCTGTCACAACTTACGACAGTGTTCTCCCTAGCAGCCTATGCATCATGTTAGCATAGATACCTGCATCATACAAACAGACACTCACTCCCAAATATTCACACCTTCACAAAAACTGTTACTTGCATGCACACACTGACACACACATACAGATTCTACATCACCTCCCAAACCAGGCAGTCACCAAAACACGTAAACACACACACACACACACACACACACACACACACACACACACACACACACACACACACACACACACTCATTTGACCTATAGGCATGCAAACACACATCCGCAAACACAAACACACTGACATACCACCAATCCAATGACTCTGCTGCACTTATCTGCACCACAAGTACTCCCATAGAAGTGAATGGGAGAACACTACCTTTTGATGATATTCACCTATTTGTCCTACAGTAAAATTGTGCTTGGTGAAGCAATTCTTCCAAACAAATATGGAGCAAAACCCATTTCTGGGGAAGAGCATATGGCTAATTAACATTAGCAATTCCCCTGGGTTACCACATTAACATATGGATAACCTAACCAGACCACTCTCCATGCAATTGTTCTTCTGAGGGGAAAAAACATACTAATAGTGGCCTAAATATCAGAAAGGCTTCCCTCCATGCAAAAACCTTCTAAGATAAAGCTTCTGCATCACAGTAAGCCTTTCTGAATTTCTCCTTCAGTTAATCCACTATAAGGTTACATTCTTTCATTTGCACTATTAAATTTTGTATCCTTTTTCAAAAACAGGGTGTTTTACATGCGCACACACACACACACACACACACACACACACACACACACACACACACACACACACACACACACACACACACACACACACACACACACACACACACACACACACGCACACACACCCACACACACTATAGTATGCTCTACACCAGGATACTGCATTTTCTTTCCCAGCTGCAGTGCATCTTTCAGTTGAGCCAAAGCCCCATGAATTCTCACATCTTCTTCTGCCTTGCATTTAACTTGTCAGAAATTGGATTCCCAGTCTCATGCTGTCCAACCACCATTTGGTTTAGGACATTCACTTGTTCAGTTTCACTCTGCTTTAGAGGACTAGAGCTTTGTATTAGTGCATCTGTTTGCCTCTGCACAATTTAATTTCCTAGTTTGAAAATAACCACATGTTCATTTGTACTGATAGTAACCTCCTGCTCAGTCCCTGCACATATTCAAAGTGCCTTTTTGCTTTATTACCCCCCCAACCTCTTCAGAAAATCAGACAGTGTATCAATCTGGGCAACAATTTCTCTGTCCCCTTTTTCTTGATAGTTTTTCAGGTGTTATAAGCCAAAAACTACTCTCTTATCTTAGCTATCAATGCACTACCTAGAAAACTAAACAGTTTTTCTAATTCCAGCTATTTTTTATGTTGGCATCCAGTTTCTGTATTTTTATAGGACAGCTTTATTATTTCTTCTTTACTTTTCATATTAGTACCCCTTCTGCCTATCTTTCAAACTCAACATTTGTGGCTCCAACAGTTTCAGTCCCCCTTTTAGCTTCTCCAAGTGATGGAATTTCAATTTGCAAGCTCTGATATGTTTTTTAAATCAAGGACACTATCCATCACAGTTTTCCATTCTTTCCTAAACACTTTAAATACTATTTCACATTGCACCTTTTCTTGTTTAAAGAGCATCTTTTCCAATTTTGGTATTGAATCCTTAGATTCTTTTCATTGTTGCAGATTCAATAAAACAGCAACAAACCACTAATTCAACCAACAAAAATAAATGAGGTCAAGGAAGAAAAGAACAATACAGGCAGGCAGAAATAGCGTAATCTCCTTTAATAAACGCTTTCGTCGAAAGACTTCATCAGAATACAACTTTAGACTGCTAAAACTCAATAAATACTAACACAGTACACAATTATACAATTATACAATGTAATAATTAAAACTTAATAATCTAATCAACAAATTTTAAATAAATAATTTCATATCACCACTTTTGTCAATACATAATCTACGGTCCTTTAAAAAACATTTAATATTAGTAGCGTCATTTAAACCAGGGGGTTTATCAGATCTTAACTTAATTTGCCACAAAGTTTCCCTTTGTTCTATGTAGTTTTTAAAGTCCCCGCCTCTTAGATCTATCCTACATACTTCAAGTATTGAAAACAAAAACTTCTTAAAATTACAGCATTCTCTAGAATGTTTGTATAAAGCGTTAGTCTCATCATGTTTTCTAATACTGTAAATGTGTTCACGAATACGGGTTTTCAAACTTCTAATAGTCATTCCTACATAGAAACTAGGGCAGGTGCTACAAGTACTGATATAAACAACCCCCTTGGTGTTACAATCAACATACCCCGGAACTTCCAGTGTCTCATTTAAGGTATCAACTGCTATGTAGGGTCCCTCTACAATAAACCTACACATATTGCAGTGGTGACATATAAAACATACCCTTTTTCTTAATTTTTGATTTAAATGAGTCAACGGAATTCCTGTTGTTGTATTCTAATGCCTTTTTAATATTAAAATTGTTCCTAAAAACAAATTTGGGTCTAGCCCCTAAAATATTAACCATGTCAGGATGTCCTTGTATAATTTTCCAATTAGCCTCAATCAAGTGTTTGATTTCAAAACTGTTGATACTAAGATCAAGTGAACACATCAGTTCACCGTCTCCCATGACATTATTCTCACATTTGGTTGTAAAAATTACATTATTGGAATCTACCACATTCAAAATGGCCTGGTAGTGTGAAGTCCTTTTGTATAGAACTTCTTCTACAGTGCTGTCCAATAGTAATTTGTCATAACCCCTGTCGACAAACATTTGTCTAATAAAATTAATTTCTAAGCCAAGATCATAATCTTTAGAAGTCATTCGACATGCCCTAACTAACTGTCCCTTGGGAATATTTCTAACTGTGTGTCTACAGTGCCCACTATGATAGTGAAGATAACTATTTGTAAAAGTATCCTTTCGGTGTATACGACTGTGGAACCGATGGTCAATAATGTCCCACCATAATTGTATATCCAAAAAAGTCACAGATAACCCTATATCACCAGTGGTGAACTTCAAAAAATCAACTGTAGAGTTGACTTCAGTAACAAAGGAATTAACGGTGTCGTGGTTTCCCTCCAAAATAAAAACCAAATCGTCCATAAATCTGTAATAAAAGGAAATATGAAAAATGTTCCTCAATCTATCAAGATGTTCATTTTCCCACCAAGTCATAACTAAATTTGCATATGAGGGTGTTGCGGGAGAACCCATAGCCACTCCTCTTTTTTGTTTGTAAAAAGTTTCATCAAACAAAAAGTAGTTGTTTTGTAACACAATATCCAGCAATCTACAGACAATTGAAACGCTGCCTACACTATATTTATTACTTTTAGTTAGCAGCGTTCTAATAGCCTCTACCCCTTCATCATGGGGAATACAGGTATACAATGATACCACATCCATAGTAAAGATAGTAAATCTGTTGGGGTCAAAAACCAAGGTGTCCATGTAATCTTTAACTCTAGCCAAAAAGTGCCAGGAGTCCTTGATGAAGGATGCTTGTTCACATACTAAAGGACCTAAGGTAGCATCAAGGACAAGGGAAATCCCTTCAGTCACAGAATGGGGTGAAGAAACTATCGGTCTAAATGGTGGATCCGAAAGGTTTTTGTGTACTTTCGGAATACCGAACAGAACCCCTATTTTAGGTTGTTCATTGGCACAAAAGTTATAAATATCTGTAGTTATTTCACTAGACATTAGTGCTTCATATAAGTGGTACTGAATCAAACGATGTTTTTTCTTAATTTCAAAGAGAGGAATAACTTCATATTCATCCTCATTATTTAAAATTTCTAACATCTTTTGTTTATATAGTTCCTGTTCCATAATTACAATATTTCCTCCTTTGTCACTCTTCATAAATCTCAACAGTTGGTTTTTATCACGTAATTGTTTGAAAGCCTTTCTTTCTTCAAAATTTAAATTGTATTTATAATGGTTTTTGCCTGATAAAACAGTGTCAAGTTCCTTCACACATACTTCTTCAAAAACTTTCAAAGTATACATCAGCTGAGGATTGTAAGTAGATGGCTTCTTTAAAACATTATTTACATCTGGTACATTATGCATCAAATAAGATAAATTCAACTTTCTAACGTATTTCTTAATGTCTACCACTGTTTTGCTGAAATCAGCCTTAACAGATGGTACAAAATTCAAACCCAATCTCAAAATATCTAGTTCAGTTTCAGTAAATACTGTGTTAGTCAGATTAATAATATCAAATTGATTGTTATTCGAACCTGTAGTCAAGTATCTCACATTTCGTCCCCTGAGGAGTTGGACGCTAAAAATGTCAGACTCCTGGTGAACACTGTCTTTTTGGTTACTGGTGGGTTCTTCTTCACTAAAAAAGAAGAAGAAGTAGTGATGATAGAGTCCGTTACAGAACTAACTGCACCAGTATTAACCTTTGTCCTGTTGACACAATCGTCGAATACTTTCTCTGCTGAAGTGTTAACAGCTAAACTAGTCCCGTCAGAGACATTGTCTAATTCATCGTCCACACAGTTACCGGGGATATTATTGCCGTTGTCAATAACAGTTACTTTGGAAGGTTTAGTTAAAACACCTCCTTTGGTTCTATCACTTGCTATAAAACTAGTGCCGTTAATATCAGAACTTGCGGCGGAAACCACAGAACTGTAGCTCCACCTATTGGCGGTACTGAAGTTGCCAGTTTTAACAGTTTTGTTGTTATTTTTAAAACCAACAGCAAAATTATCAAAGGCAGTCCCCTCTTCATAAGAGGAGATGTTCCGTAGTAATTTAGAATGCTTCCGATTTATCACATCAGTAGAATGTTTCTCAGTTTCATCAGTTAATTTGTTAAAGAACTCAGCCCTGTGGTTTTCTAGTAGTGAACTGCAAATGTCTTTTTCTAAATTAGCTACTAATATTAAATGTTTTTTAAAGGACCGTAGATTATGTATTGACAAAAGTGGTGACATGAAATTATTTATTTAAAATTTGTTGATTAGATTATTAAGTTTTAATTATTACATTGTATAATTGGATAATTGTGTACTGTGTTAGTATTTAATGAGTTTTAGCAGTCTAAAGTTGTATTCTGAAACTGTTAAAACTGGCAACTTCAGTACCGCCAATAGGCGGAACTACAGTTCTGTGGTTTCCGCCGCAAGTTCTGATATTATCGGCACTAGTTTTATTGCAAGTGATAGAACCAAAGGAGGTGTTTTAACTAAACCTTCCAAAGTAACTGTTATTGACAACGGCAATAATATCCCCGGTAACTGTGTGGACGATGAATTAGACAATGTCTCTGATATGACTAGCTTAGCTGTTAACACTTCAGCAGAGAAAGTATTCGACGATTGTGTCAACAGGACAAAGGTTAATACTGGTGCAGTTAGTTCTGTAACGGACTCTATCATCACTACTTCTTCTTCTTTTTTAGTGAAGAAGAACCCACCAGTAACCAAAAAGACAGTGTTCACCAGGAGTCGGACATTTTTAGCGTCCAACTCCTCAGGGGACGAAATGTGAGATACTTGACTACAGGTTCGAATAACAATCAATTTGATATTATTAATCTGACTAACACAGTATTTACTGAAACTGAACTAGATATTTTGAGATTGGGTTTGAATTTTGTACCATCTGTTAAGGCTGATTTCAGCAAAACAGTGGTAGACATTAAGAAATACGTTAGAAAGTTGAATTTATCTTATTTGATGCATAATGTACCAGATGTAAATAATGTTTTAAAGAAGCCATCTACTTACAATCCTCAGCTGATGTATACTTTGAAAGTTTTTGAAGAAGTATGTGTGAAGGAACTTGAAACTGTTTGATCAGACAAAAACCATTATAAATACAATTTAAATTTTGAAGAAAGAAAGGCTTTCAAACAATTACGTGATAAAAACCAACTGTTGAGATTTATGAAGAGTGACAAAGGAGGAAATATTGTAATTATGGAACAGGAACTATATAAACAAAAGATGTTAGAAATTTTAAATAATGAGGATGAATATGAAGTTATTCCTCTCTTTGAAATTAAGAAAAAACATCGTTTGATTCAGTACCACTTATATGAAGCATTAATGTCCAGTGAAATAACTACAGATATTTATAACTTTTGTGCCAATGAACAACCTAAAATAGGGGTTCTGTTCGGTATTCCGAAAGTACACAAAAACCTTTCGGATCCACCATTTAGACCGATAGTTTCTTCACCCCATTCTGTGACTGAAGGGATTTCCCTTGTCCTTGATGCTACCTTAGGTCCTTTAGTATGTGAACAAGCGTCCTTCATCAAGGACTCCTGGCACTTTTTGGCTAGAGTTAAAGATTACATGGACACCTTGGTTTTTGACCCCAACAGATTTACTATCTTTACTATGGATGTGGTATCATTGTATACCTGTATTCCCCATGATGAAGGGGTGGAGGCTATTAGAACGCTGCTAACTAAAAGTAATAAATATAGTGTAGGCAGCATTTCAATTGTCTGTAGATTGCTGGATATTGTGTTACAAAACAACTACTTTTTGTTTGATGAAACTTTTTACAAACAAAAAAGAGGAGTGGCTATGGGTTCTCCCGCAGCACCCTCATATGCAAATTTAGTTATGACTTGGTGGGAAAATGAACATCTTGATAGATTGAGGAACATTTTTCATATTTCCTTTTATTACAGATTTATGGACGATTTGGTTTTTATTTTGGAGGGAAACCACGACACCGTTAATTCCTTTGTTACTGAAGTCAACTCTACAGTTGATTTTTTGAAGTTCACCACTGGTGATATAGGGTTATCTGTGACTTTTTTGGATATACAATTATGGTGGGACATTATTGACCATCGGTTCCACAGTCGTATACACCGAAAGGATACTTTTACAAATAGTTATCTTCACTATCGTAGTGGGCACTGTAGACACACAGTTAGAAATATTCCCAAGGGACAGTTAGTTAGGGCGTGTCGAATGACTTCTAAAGATTATGATCTTGGCTTAGAAATTAATTTTATTAGACAAATGTTTGTCGACAGGGGTTATGACAAATTACTATTGGACAGCACTGTAGAAGAAGTTCTATACAAAAGGACTTCACACTACCAGGCCATTTTGAATGTGGTAGATTCTAATAATGTAATTTTTACAACCAAATGTGAGAATAATGTCATGGGAGACGGTAAACTGATGTGTTCACTTGATCTTAGTATCAACAGTTTTGAAATCAAACACTTGATTGAGGCTAATTGGAAAATTAAATAAGGAAAGCCTGGTATGGTTAATATTTTAGGGGCTAGACCCAAATTTGTTTTTAGGAACAATTTTAATATTAAAAAGGCATTAGAATACAACAACAGGAATTCCGTTGACTCATTTAAATCAAAAATTAAGAAAAAGGGTATGTTTATATGTCACCACTGCAATATGTGTAGGTTTATTGCAGAGGGACCCTACATAGCAGTTGATACCTTAAATGAGACACTGGAAGTTCCGGGGTATGTTGATTGTAACACCAAGGGGGTTGTTTATATCAGTACTTGTAGCACCTGCCCTAGTTTCTATGTAGGAATGACTATTAGAAGTTTGAAAACCCGTATTCGTGAACACATTTACAGTATTAGAAAACATGATGAGACTAACGCTTTATACAAACATTCTAGAGAATGCTGTAATTTTAAGAAGTTTTTGTTTTCAATACTTGAAGTATGTAGGATAGATCTAAGAGGCGGGGACTTTAAAAACTACATAGAACAAAGGGAAACTTTGTGGCAAATTAAGTTAAGATCTGATAAACCCCCTGGTTTAAATGACGCTACTAATATTAAATGTTTTTTAAAGGACCGTAGATTATGTATTGACAAAAGTGGTGATATGAAATTATTTATTTAAAATTTGTTGATTAGATTATTAAGTTTTAATTATTATATTGTATAATTGGATAATTGTGCACTGTGTTAGTATTTATTGAGTTTTAGCAGTCTAAAGTTGTATTCTGATGAAGTCTTTCGACGAAAGCGTTTATTAAAGGAGATTACGCTATTTCTGCCTGCCTGTATTGTTCTTTTCTTCCTTGACCTCATTTATTTTTGCAGATTCAATAAAGCCTACATGGTCCACTAAAACCATGTGCACATCATGGCATGATGCGCACATGGTAGTGACGTTTGTATTCAGTAAGCAACTTTAAATGGTGTGTAAAGCCATGCAAACAGAGTAAACACCATGGCATGCTAATTATTGCATAAGCAGCTGAACTGTATGCTAATAAACCAATTCAAGCTGTAGGAGCTATTCAACAAGCTATAAAGCAACCATCTAGACTCAGTGCTGGTTTTCCCTGTGAATTCCAAAACCTATTGGAAATGCAACCATGGAAGCTAGGCTACATGGAAAGAATGTTAGGGGCTGCTGTTGTTCTTATTCATGTGTGTGTGCAACAGCTGAAGTTTATGCTACTGCTGCTGCTAATAGACCACAACCAAGAAGGAGAAGGATTTTTAGACCCAGTTTAAGTTTTCACAATCTGCATGAGGTGGAAATTATGGAGTGCTACAGGGTGGATACAGATATACTAGAGGAACTCTGCAATCTCTGTTGTCCTCAAATCAGAGCCAGGATAAACCAAGGGGAATCCATACCTGTGGAGACAAAGGTGTCAGAGGCATCATAGGTTCATAGGTTGGTACTAGGCTATCAGCCCTAGAGCCTATACAAGCCTAGCCATAACAATTCCATGGCTATTTCTTCCCACACTATTTGCTTCCCTGGACCCCTGTCTAGCAGGGCGACTGATGTGATCCCTGGGATGAATTTCCTTTTTCCCATCCAATCATCAAGGTTCCTTTTGAAGAAGGCCAAAGAGGCGCTCTGCTTGACATGTATGGGCAGTCTATTCCAGAGTCTGTGGAGTCTCTGAAGGATTGGGATTTCTTTAAGTGTAGCATGTCCAATAGCTCTGAGTTTGACATGGCCTTGCATGTTAAGCAGAGATCACATCTGAGTAGACGATATGCGACAGAGTATACCTGAAGTTTTTAAGGCGGTCAAAGTAGGGCATCTGCTTTAGACCTGTGATTCTTTTAGTGAGGTATTTCTGTAGCCTTTGCATTTGTTGCAGATGTCTTGAGAGGTACATACCAAACGGGGCATTGTATTCTATAATGGGTCTAATGAGGGATGGGTACAGTGGGACAATGACCTCCTTTTTTCTCGATGAAAAGCCCTTAGTGATGAGGTGTACCACATAGGAATTCCTGGACTGTTATGGCGATGTGGTTATTGAAGGTGAGACCACTATCCACCTGTGTCCCTAAGTCTCTTATCACACTTTCGATGTTTAGTGTACTGCCACCTATGTGGTAATTCACGGGTACATGTTTTTTCCCAAAGGGGATAACTATATATTTCTTGGCATTGAGCTTGAGCCCATGGCTCTGGCACCAAGCATCTGTTTCTGTAAGGCCCTTTTGTAGAGTATCCACATAATTTGGGGATTCAATAATGGCTCCCAGTTTGCAGT
This sequence comes from Protopterus annectens, assembly GCF_019279795.1. NCBI lineage: Eukaryota > Metazoa > Chordata > Ceratodontiformes > Protopteridae > Protopterus > Protopterus annectens. Next base: position 5,022,794 of record NC_056734.1, on the reverse strand, counting down.
CATCTGCAAACTTTGTTAGCCAGAGTTCCTTAGTTTTGGCTTGTACTTCAGAGAAGTAGATGCCAAACAAGAGCGGTCCCAGGACTGAACCCCAAGGTAGTCCACTTGTCACTTGTCTGGAGCTGGATTTGGAGTTGGCTACTTTTACAGTGTGGGTTCTGTCAGTAAGCCAGTTGGCAACCCATCAAGTGATATAGGGATTGATGCCCAGCTTAGTAAGTCTATCGATTATTCCAGAGTGGGGGATGGTGTCAAAGGCCTTGGCGAGGTCCAGGTAGGCTGTGTGGACTGCCTTACCCTCGTCCATGGCTCTGGAGACTGATTCAAAGAAGTCAGTCAGGTTCAGGAGACAAGATTGGCCTTTCACAAACCCAAACTGGGTGGGGTCCAGTGTTTGAAGGTTGCCAATGTCTTTGTTAATAAGTTCCATGATAATACGTTCCATGGCCTTGCAGATCAGGCTCATCAAACTGATGGGGTGGTAGTTCCTGGGATCCAAGGTGGATCCCCCGTTGTGGAGTGGGATAACTGTAGTTGTGTGCCACTCAGTGGGCATGAAGCCTGAGGTGAGACTATGATTAAACATGACACTTAGGTGAGGTGCCAGTTCATTTTGTAGTCCATGTAATACACAGCCCGGGATGTCATCTGGTCCCATGGATGCTGTATTCTTAGCTTTGGAGAGTGTGTTTTTACCTGTGTGGCTATTATTACTGGAATTTGGCAATCTTCCAGTATTGAGATGGGCCGTTTAGGGGGTGAGACGGGGGTGAAGTCGGCACTGAATTGATCTGCCAGGATATTGGCAATATCCTTGAGATCAGTATATTTAATGCCATTCTGTTGTAGCTCAGAGCAGATCTGAGGACTGCCATTTAGATTCTTGACATAGTTGTAGAATGCCTTGTGGTTTTCTTTGGAATTTTTGGCAATTTTATTTTCATAACTAGCTTTAGAAGATTTTATGAGGGATCTCAGCTTCTTACCGAGGCTGGTAAGGGAGTTTTTTGCATCCTGGGATTTTCCTCTTTTCTGCAACAGTTTCTGCCTTTTGTTGTAAAGTTTGTTTATGGCAGGGGACCACCAGATTGGCTTCCTTTTTTTGGAGGAGAGCATCTTGGTTCTATTTGGGATGGCACGATTCATGCATGAGTGGATGTGCTCGTACAGTGCCTTAGTGTAGGATTCAGCAGTCAAACTTTTAGTTCCCATCTACATGGGTGTCATGAAGTTTGTCACTTCTGACTTTAGTAGCATGAAGTTGGCTTTGGAGAAGTTTTTTATGGAGGCTTCCCTACTGGGGGGTGGGGGTGGGATGTGGATGTTAAGGGTGATTAGCTTATGGTCAGACCCAACCGAGGGAGTGACCATAGATGTGGAGCATCGATTTCCCATGTTGGTAATGACCAGGTCTAGGATATCGGCGCCTCTGGTGGGACTATGGATCAGCTGATCCAGGGCGTTGGAAGTTATGAATTCCAAGAACCGTTGGGCAAAGGTGTTGGTACATGAGTAGATTTCCCAGTTAATGGCAGGGTAGTTGAAATCACCCAGTATTAGGGTGTTTGGTTGTATCTTAATATTTTCCAGTATGTTTAGAAAGGTGTAGTGAGAATCTTGGGGCATGGTGGGGGATCTGTAGCAAGCTACAATTTGGATTGCAGTCTTACCTAGTGTTAGTTGCACCTGGAGAATTTCAGATGCATTGTGTTGGGCAGCTAGCCTGGTGGTGTGAATATCCGTGGTTAATATGGACACTCCTCCACCTTTAGTGTTTCAGTCCTGGTTTGGTGATCGAAAAGTGTGGTAAGAGTTGTAGCCTAGTATTGCAGGGGTGCTCTCTGGAGCCTTGAACCAGATTTCGTTTACTGCACAGATATCAATGTTCTCCATTTTTAGGAGTGCCTCAAGAGGTTTAGACTTCTAGCATTGAGTAGCATTACCTTCAGAATTTGCATGCTTTTACCTGTTATGGTGGTGGTTTTGTCCTTTGTACTTTGCCTAAAAAAGGCACTATAAGGGTGGCAAGAGCCTTAGCCAGTAACCTGAATCCCAGGGGTGAGAGGTGCAGACCATCTCTGGCAAAGCATCATGGTCTGTCAGTCATGTCGTCCCAGGCAGACAGATACTGGATCCCCTTTGAATGACACCAGAAGCTTAGCCAATTTTTGAAATCAATCATTTTGTCCTTATATTGTGGTATCATTCTGGGTGAAGGCAGTATGCTACTCAGGGCTAGGGTCATACCTGCCTGGGCCACATGATCCGAGAGCTCTTCCTTGTCTCTTTTCATGTAGTTCAGGTAGGTACTTCTCAAGTCATTCACTCCAACATGGACAATGACAGAGTCATATTTGTACTTGTTGTGGAGTGACTTGAGTGCATGCATTATGTGGCGGATCCTGGCACCTGAGAGGCAGCTGACTGTAATTTTCTCCTTGTTCAGCCTGGTGAGTGGGACATCAGTGTGCCTGACTATAGAGTCACCTATGACTAAAGAGATAGGTACATTGCCTTACCTTAGAGGCTGTTGCTGGGTGGCACACTGGTGTTGTGAACTATGTAACACTTTGGTTGTGATTGGTGTTTGTTTGCATTTCAGCTTCGGAGGTCCTTGTTGCTTGGACAGGTTACAGTTAAGGAAAAAATATGGTGGAATGGATGTCCAAAGAGTATTTAATAGCAGCAAAGCAAGTAAAACTGATAAATAATTCTGTTCACTGGTTAACCCAGGTTTCATCCTTGCATTAAGGACTTCTTCAGAACAATGAACAAAAACAACCTATCCATTTATATATACATCCCTAAATCCAATTATTCAATTTCCTCATTAAAACCTGTTACTTTTCTATTAAAAACATACATTTGTGATTTAATAACACTAGTAAAAACCTTTAAAAAGAAAGCCACAACGTGATATCACAACATAATACAATACATTAAATTATTAAGTGTTCTTGATAAACCAGGTGATGTTTTTGTCAACTATTATTCCTAAATTAATTATTTAAGAATTGTTAAAATTAATTTTTAATAAAAGAAAAAGAAGAAAAACAATCCTATAATATGATACAAACTTTAAACATTTCTATAATATGCATATGTTGTATGAGGTACTATTTGTACATTGCCTCTACATACATAACAATGTAAAATAATATGTAATGAAAAAAGTAGTAATAATAAATTAACCTAAAATGTGCTCTAACTTTAAAATAGGTGCTATACTGATACTTTCATTGATGCCTGGATAGTTATGGGCATCTAGTCATAATTGTCATTTTAACTCACTTATATCCAGGTGGATATCTAAAATTTTCCCTTGTACATCTTTTTTAATATGCTGTATCACACAAAACATAAATTCAGGATCAGAGTTTGCCATTAAATGTCTAGCTAAAGCACTGGTAACCTTGCTATGTTTTATATCCAATATATGTTCCCTTATTCTTTCTCTAAATTGTCTAGCTGTTTTTCCCACGTAAAACACAGGACATTTTTGACATTGTGCAATATATACTATGTTCTGTGTGTAACAGTCATAATGTCCAACAATGGGAATATTATTATGGTTGACCTTAATAAATTCCCCTGTTATCATAATGTGTTTACATGTGGAACATCTACCACATTTATAGGTTCCACACTTCCTTCCCATGATTTTTCTGTTTAAGCAGACTTCCTTCTGTAAAAGTTCTTTAAAGGATTGGTCTTTCCAAAATACAAACTTCGGGACTCCCTCTATTTTTGTTATTACTTGCTTGTCTAATTTTAGGAAGCCCCAATTTTTCTTAACCATCTCTATGTACCATTCCACATCCTGGTTGTAAGTGATTATATACATTAAATTCATGTTGTTATTCATTCTATTAATATCTTGATTTTTTTCTCAAACTGTTATTTACATCAGTACTTGTGTTCATCTATATTATGGCTTGATAAAAACCTGTTTGTCTTTTATGCACCACTTCTTTCTTTACATTATTGCATAAATTCTCAGGAATTCTCTTTGAAACATGGTTATCATAAAATCCAATTCCTGTTTGAATGCATCATTATCACTCACCATTCTTGCTTCTCTTACCATTTGCTCTTTAATTATTGCTCTTTTTTGGTGGTGAGGATGCCAGCTGTTGAAATCCAAACAGGAATTGGAAAAAGTACTTTTTCTGTATATATCTGATTTTATGCATTTGTTGCTCTTATCTATAAATTTTACATCTAAATAGGATATTGTTTCCCTACTGAATTGATGAGTGAATTTTAAAAATTCAACAGTATTATTTATATCGTAAGTCACAAAGGAAGTACAGCAGAAGTAAGAACAAAACTCCAAATTTAATTCCAAGAATGTGCACTTATAACATACGGATGAGCACTTTCACCATTACAGCTTCTTCAGATCCTTGTATAAAAGTCACAGTAAACCTTCCCTTATATAAGCAGCTCAATTAATCAATTAAAACAATTTAAACAATTAAAAGCAATACTGGAGAATTTAAAGAACTCTCCCATATATAAACATGTTAATGTAAAGTAAGACAAAAATATATAAAACTTGCATAGTGACCTAAAACATATAAATAAACATTCTGATAAGTTAATGTTGATAAAATACATAATCAAGAACATATACAAATAAATGATAGTTCATTTTATGTGCCTGCGTTGTCTCAGCTTAGGTTTTATAGAAGATCTATCATTCAATCCCTGACTGGATCATTCGTTTGAAAGCTGATAGGGGGCATGGGTTGAATGATAGAGCTATCCAAAACCAAATTGTCGTTACTGTCATTAATTGAATACACACTTAAATCCATCAAGGTGTTGTAAATGTTATTAAAAGTGGCTGTTTCATAATGACCATTTTGATTTTCGGAACCAGCATTTCCATCTATGACATCAATGTTCATCCCTTCAAAACATACTATTGTCAAGAGTCAATTATTTCATAACCTCCTGTTGCACGTTATTATTATGACTGTTTCCCATATTTTCAAATCGAGTTCCGTCAATACACCCACACGACACACAACCACAATCCACCATGTTGTTCACATCATTGTTAACAATCCCTTCATCCGTGGTGTTAACTTCCAAAACAATAATTGCTCCAACCATTGAAAAAGCACCTTCCGTATCAATATTTTTCACTACTTCGAACTGCTCTTTATACTTACTACTGTCACAATTCATTGTATTATCAGTCATTGTTAACGGGTTATTTACTTCATTGTTGTTTTGTGTATTTACATATCCAATTCCTATCCTGTTGTATTTGTTGGTACCCATATTTAAATCAACAGTCATAGCGTTTAAATTATCTGTTAGTTTAGTTTCTAATTGCTTTGATATTTGTACAAAAATTTAACTTACTGGTTCACTGTTGGACCCTACTCTTAGCGTTTCCATTTCTGGTTTGCACTGCCAGCCTTGTTTGTGCACCATGCCTTTGGGTGAGCTCCTTGGATACGAAGTCTGTTCGCCGATGTATTCCTTGTTCTTGATTCTTTCTGACTGTCTCGGTCCTTCCTCTAAAGGGCTCACAGCCCACCAAGATTGTTTTGAAGTACCTTCCTGTGCGTTCATTGTATCATACTCTGCTGTTCTGCTATTGGTTACAACCTCATTGGTCAGATGGTAGTGGATTTTTCAAAAAGGATGGACATGGCTGTGGTGAATATGTATTTTAACAAGAGGGACGAGCACAAGGTGACAATACAAGAGTGAAGGGAGATGCAGACAGGTGGATTATATCCTATGCAGGAGGGCCAGTTTGAATGAGATTGGAGACTGTAAAGTGGTTATGGGGGAAGTGTAGTTAGGCAGCATAGAATGGTGGCCTGTAGAATGACATTGGTGATCAAGAAGTGGAGGAGGAGCGTGAAGGCAGCACCAAAGATCAAATGGTGGAACTTGAAAAAGGGTCATTGTGAGGTGGAGTTCAGGGAAGAGTTAAGACAGGCACCGGGTGGCAGTGAAGTGTTACCAAATAGCTGGGTAACTACAGCAGAGCTAGTAAGGGCGACTTCTAGAAAGGTGCTTGGTGTGACATCTGGACAGAGGAAGGAGGACAAGGAGACCTGGTGGTGGAATGAGGAGATACAGGAGAGTATACGGAGAAAGAGGTTGGTGAAGAAGTGGGATTGTCAGAGAGATGAAGAAAGTAGACAGGTGTATAAGGAGATGCATGGTAAAGAGAGAGGTGGCAAAGGCTAAGGATAAGGCGTATAGAGAGTTGTATGCAAGGTTGGACACTAAGGAGGAGGAAAAAGACTAGACAGAGGGACTGAGCTAGGAAAGATGTGCAGCAGGTAAGGATGATAAAGAATAATGAGGGAAATGTACTCACTAGCGAGGAGAATGTGTTGAACAGATGGAAGGAGTACTTTGAGGGGCTGATGAATGAAGAGAATGAAAGAGAGAGAGAAGGCTGGATGATGTGGGAATAGTGAATCAGGAAGTGCAATGGATTAGCAAGGCGGAAGTAAGGATAGCTATGAAGAGGATGAAGAATGGAAAGGCTGTTGGTCCAGATGACATACCTGTGGAAGCTTAGAGGTTTTTAGGAGAAATGGCAGTGGAATTTTTAACCATATTGTTTAATGAAATCTTGGAAAGTGAGAGGATTCCTGAGGAGTGGAGAAAAAATGTTTTGGTACCAATTTTTAAGAATAAGGGTGATGTGCAGAGCTGTACTAACTACAGAGGGATAAAACTGATCAGTGGCAGCATGAAATTATGGGAAAGAGTAGTGGAAGCTAGGTTAAGAAGGGAGGTGATTATTAGTGATAAGCAGTATGGTTTCATACCAGGAAAGATCAGTACAGATGCAATGTTTGCTCTGAGTGTTTTGATGGAGAAGTACAGAGAAGGTCAGAAGGAGTTGCATTGTGTCTTTGTGGACTTAGAGAAAGCATATGACAGGGTGCCTAAAGAGGAGTTGTGGTATTGTATGAGGAAGTCGGGGGTGGCAGAAAAGTATGTAAGAGTGGTACAGAATATGTACAAGGGTAGTTTGACAGTGGTGAGATCTGCAGTGGGAGTGACAGATGCATTTAAGGTGAAGGTGAGATTACATCAAGGATCAGCTCTGAGCCTTTTCTTATTTGCACTGGTGATGGACAGGTTGACAGACGAGATCAGACAGGAGTCCCTGTGGACTATCATGTTTGCAGATGACATTGTGATATGTAGTGAGAGTAGGGAACAGGTTGAGTAGACCCTGGAGAGGTGGAGATATGCTCTAGAGAGGAGAGGAATGAAGGTCCGCCAGACTAAGATGGAATATATGTGTGTGAATGAAAGGGAGGATAGAGGAATGGTGAGGGTGCAGGGAGTTGAGTTGGTGAAGGTGGATGAGTTTAAATACTTGGGATCAACAGTTCAGAGTAATGGTGAGTGTGGAAGAGAGGTGAAGAAGAGAGTACAGGCAGGGTGGAGCGGGTGGAGAAGAGTGTCAGGAGTGATTTGTGACAGATGAGTACCAGTAAGAGAGAAAGGGAAGGTCTACAAAAGGGTAGTGAGACCAGCTATGTTATATGGGTTGGAGACATTGGCATTGACAAAAAGGCAGGAGTCAGAGCTGGATGTGGCAGAGTTAAAGATGTTAAGATGTGCACTGGGTGTGACGAGGGTAGACAGGATAGGAAGTATATTAGAGGGTCATCCCAGGTTGGAAAGATTGGAGGCAAAGCCAGAGAGGCGTGATTGCATTGGTTTGGACATGTGCTGAGGAGGGATGCTGGGTATATTGGGAAAAGGATGCTAAGGATGAAGCTGCCAGGTAAGAGGAAAAGAGGAAGGCCTAAGATAAGGTTTATGGATGTGGTTAGAGAGGACATGCAGGTGGTTGGTGTGACAGACTAAGATGCAGAGGACAGAAAGAAATGGAAACAGGTGATCCACTGTAGTGACCCCTAACCAGGAAAAGCTGAAAGAAGAAGAAGAAGAAGAAGGAGAGTTGAGTGCTTGTATCAGTTTAAGGCTTTCTAGTGCTTTCCAGCAGGTATTAGGGCAAGTGCTAGTCACAGGGATGCCTAAAGGTAAGATGAAAAAAATGGTTTATCCTAAAACACTGCAGTGTGCACTAGATAAGTTGGATGTGAAAGTAGGTAACTTAGGTTTTACCTGCCTAAAAAGTTAAGTTTTAGTGGAGAGTCACTATTTTAAAACAGCAATATAGATTGAAAGGGGGTGGTCACTTTTGTATTCTGGTATTATGGAATACAGTAGGATGGCCAATAAATTTAAATAGTTGAAGGGGAGTGATTTCACAAAATGATAATGTGCTTACTCACACAAGCCAGTGAAAGCAGCGAGGAAATGAGATATATGGTCAAATTAACATAAGAGGCAGGCAACTAGAAAGACAGTGGTATTTAAGAACGCAACAGTAAGTGGGTGGGAGGGTGGGGGAAAAACTTTCTGCCTGACTCACAAGAGACAGAGCTGTGTTCTCTTTTCAAGTTTTAATATGCAGTTAAAAGCAGAATACAAGTAAAACTAAAGGTAAGGAAAACAAATCACAGTATTCAAAATATAAAAAAGCAATAAATTAATACAAAATACAACAAATAAAAAGCAAATTAACCTTTCCCTCACAGCAAAGTGTAGCAGAGTCTGGTGAGCTTTTCTATGCACCAGCATCCAAGATCCTCCAATTCCTGAATGCTATGCTACAACATGACAGTGAGTACATATTTTCCTCATATACCTTTGGATAGAGTCAGAACTAAGCAGGAGTTCTACCCTGTAGCACACTACCTTGAAGTCCTGGGTGGCATAGACTGCACACATGTAGAAATCAAAGTACCACCCAGGGAACAAAGAAATGTGTACACAAATACAAACTACCACTCTCTTAACTGCCAGGTCATGTATAACACTAAGGGAATTATCTTGAATGTCTGTGCTAGCACCCCAGGCAGTTACCACTACTCACATATCTGGCACAATTCTCAACTGTATGAGATGTTTACTAGGAGGGATATCTCACAGGGTCATTTACTGGAGAATGCAGGTTATGCACTGGAATTGAGGCTGATGACACCCATCAAAAATGCACACACACTAACTGAAGAACAATAATGAGGCACACAATCAAACAAGAAATATCACAAAATGTGTGTTTGGGCTGCTGAAGTTACAGTTCCAGTGCCTAGATACATCTGGGGGAACCCTGCAGTACAATCCCCACACATGTGCTGAAATATTCACCATCTGTGCCATGATTCACAAAATTATCCTGAGACAACAGCTTCAGTGGCAAGGTCACCACAGCCACACACAAGTCAGGAGTCATGAGGGGGAACCAGCATCTGCTGTGGGTATAGGCAGATACAGACTTGCACAATATGGCTGTGCTCAGGTTGATGTGCATGAATGGCCATGCAAAGGTCAAGAGGCAACAGATAACACACACACTTACCAATTATGGGGCTTAAACCTTCATTTTACACACATGCATACAGTAAAATTGATGCTAGGCAATGCTAACGACATTTTCTTATCCATGTAATGACTGTGTCCTACTAGCATCAGAGTCAGCCCTGAACTAAAACTCTTGCAATTGCTGGATTGCTAAGGTAAGTGTTGCACCTGGAAGAGAAAAATAAATGTCTAAGAATACAAATGAATGGCATATACTTGCAGAAGGCCTAGGCTGACACAAAAGGTAGTGAGTGTGTGTGAGTAAGAAAGAGAAACAGGCAGACATTTGGATAAATTAGCAAATGGCCACTGAGACAGAATGAGCGTTAAGCCTCATGACTGACCCATGTAACTGTTGTGTGCATCTGTTTGGGCACTCCAGGTGAAACTGGTGTATGAGTGTCTGTAAGAACACAGCCAAGCTCTGTGCTAGCTCTATGTCCTGGTATGTCAGACAGGTGTGAGCTGTGCATGGTAGAGGTGACAGTTCATCATCACCATCCCCAACCCTGAGGACTGGCTCTGCAAGGAGTTGCACTGGCATGTCCATGCCCACACTCAAATGCACTGCTTATATCTGAACATGAATGATGTCTAGATGAGCTCTCCCCATGAATATGCCCAGAACCACAACTCCATGGCCTCCCACATCTTGGTATGGACACCTCAACCACTGATGGAGCAGTGGAAGTAGTGCCACTATGGGAGCATGATCAGGCATAGCCATGTTGGCTAACTTCAGATGATGTGGCTGACCTATGCCCACATGGATGCCTTCCACGTCCCAGCAGACATCACATCTCAGACACCACCCATTCCAATGTGTCATTCATCCGATCCATTGAATCAGCAATATGGTGAAGGCAGTCATGCATGTCAGCCTGTGCCAAATCTACAACTCTAAGTATTTCCTTGAAGGCCCTATTGCAACATGTCTGTGCCTCCATGACAGCCCTAAACATGTGTCTAGTGGCACAGAGACACACCAGGATCAGGTGGAGGATGGACAGCAGGCCTCCTCCAAGCACCCCCTAACAACCCGGCATGAGACACCTTGCCCACACTTTGGCTACAGCCAGAGTCACCAGGCACTGAAGCCACAGTAACCACACTGCCCTGATCAAATATCTCACCCTACACCTGTCCAATATTAGAGGGTTTACTGGAATGAGTTTGCTTAGGTCTACTGGCTGTGTTCAATGGAATTACAAGGGATGGCTGAATGTCAACCTCAGTGTCAGATACAACCTCTGCAGCCCCCAACTGTGTGTTTGGTCACCATCATAATCAGAGTCTGTCGATACTCTGACATCAGGTGGTAAGAGTCCTACACTTCTACTGTCAGGATCACCTGTGATAAGCAACAAACACTGGATATAAGTTAATAGCTACAGTACTACAGTTTAATATAGGCTAACAAAGTAACACTGGTGTCAGTATCACCAAGTAATAGCAATGTTCTTCTTTGTTATCCACATACACATCTCTCCTCACCTTCAGGTTGCCTATCTAAATGCTTCCCTTTATATAGTGTGTATTTAGGCCTATGAGCATAGTGAAGATGCAAATGAGGTGTGAACAGATTAGAATTGCTGAATCCCAAATTATTGGCTCCATGTATCAGATGTAAACATTGTGTAGGCATTTCCCTCAGTGTTTGTTGCTAAAATGGATTGCAGCAGTGAATAATTACTGGCAGGGAGAAAGAAAACACAACAGCAGTTTAGACTCCCTTACCTCCAGTGGGTGTGTCCGCCAGGTTACACTGACAAAGTCTAGAAGTAATTGTATTAAGGTTTGAAATGTAAGTAAGCACCACACATTTCACATTTTATGTTCAATAATATTCAAACTCCCCTGCATTTCTTGAAAACACTATATTATTGCCATTTAATGTTCTCATACATTTTAAGGACAATGATACAAAATGCCTTACAGACTGCATATCTCAAATTACTGCTCAGTCAAGAGAAGAATGAATACCAAAGATAAGAAAGAGCTGCATTTCTGCAAACAATAGTCATAAATGGTTGTGTGAGCACTCATTGCACTACATCTGAAACACATGTGCAAACAATTCAGAAGTGTACAAATGGCATATATCTTGTTAATATTGAGGATAATTTTGGACTTGCTTGTATGCACAATGATTTTCATTCCTGCTGCAAAGCTGTTTCTGTGACAGAGAGATAAGACACCCTTATTGTGTTTTTGTAGGTTCATTGGTGTAAGAGTTCAAATCCAGACTTGTGTAAACATTTTTTCATGTGTACAAACATTTTGTAATGTTGTTTATTTCATATTTTTAATACCAGTGTTTGCATGGCCTATGGCTTAGCACAAACATGGGAAACACATAAATACAATGAATGTCATGTAATGTACTTCTATAATAACCAATACTTAAACTACACCTGTGAATCATGTGTGTGTAGCACATCTGCTAAACATGGTGATTCACACAGTATATACTATCTGTAGATCATGGCTCAAGTCCCACATTTGTCTTTTAAGGATAAAACATAACACTGCTCACAAAGATAAAATAAGGTGAGCTTTACTTATCACATTTGTGCTTCACTTAACTTCACTCAAACCTGGTCTAATGGGCCACACACAAAGCAGACAGAACACCTGTATACAGGATGTGGACATTGATTTCAAAAAATGATACATTGTTGCATCTTTTGCTTTCCATCATCCAAACCCACTAAGCAACTTTCCTCAGGGCTGGTGCTAGCATTTTGGGGGCCCACAGCAAATGTCAAGCTGGGGAATATAAAGTGTGACCACATTGGCATTAAACCCCTTCCCTATCAAGCTCATCCAGCACCATTTCACAATCACTGTAAGTGTTACAACATTCAGATCATTAAAATTGGTGTCCCAAGGTACACACACTGACCTTTAGTACCAATGTTACATTATGACAAGCCCCTTTACACAGCAAGGTAGCCATTCAGAAGTGGATGCACACTGACTGCATACTCGTCAACTGCCCAGATTTTCATAGAATGTCCAGATTTGACTCATTTTTAGTCTGTTCCTCAAAATTTGTTGTTTTCTGGATTTTGTGGAAAATCAGTAAGGGCTGAATTCATTAAATAATGATAGGCATTTGATTTTGACTTCATATCATTCATCAAATGCATGGTAACACAAAACCCTTTATTATAGCAACTTTAAGTTTATAAGAGCAATATTTAAAATACGTCCCCGTCTTTGGTCTTCGGGGCTATTCCCCCCATTATCTTTGGCTTTGTCCAGATTTTTGTGCCAATAGATTGACAGCTATGACTGACTGGCATTTAGTAGCCATGCTGTTACATTACAACAAGCCTCTGTACAGCATCAAGGTAGCCAGTCCCACAGAGGTACCCAAAGACACCCACACTGACTCCCATACACAGCACAGACTCATATGACAAAGACAGCAATACAGCAAGGCTGAACAGAGATAGCACAAGACAGACAGCTACAGAGACTCTTGCACACAGGACAGACACACACAGAAGATAAAGGTAGCATTATAGCAAGACTGAACAGATAAGACAGACAGCTACAGACTCTTATACACAAGACAGACATGTAAAAGACAGAACTACAGCAAGACAGAACATCCACACAAACTCCCATACACAGGACAAAGACACAAGATCAGGACAAAACTACTGCAAGACTGAAGAGAGATCCACACAAGATGAAAGCAGTGCTATTACAGGACAGAGGGGAGAAACCACACACAGCCTCCCAAACAAGACAATGACAGCACTATGGCACAATCAGCATTAGATAAACTGACCCCATCACACAAGGCAATTACAGACATGCAGAACAGCCACTGCAGAGTCACACAAGACAGCCATGGGACAGACATAGAAAAGACTACAGACACACAAGACATACAAGGGAAAGCCATAGGACTACTGAGCCTGAGACCGACAGACAAACCCAAACACAAGACAGAAACATGGGGATTACTGACCCTGAGGAAGAAAGACTCAAACCCAAAGAAACGCACAAGAGAGAGAGTCATGGGTATTACTGAGCCTGAGGCAGAGAGACTCAAACCCAAAGAGAAACAGGTGAAGTCAACACTACTAGAATGGGTTTTTCTTCAATGTGCAGTCAGCTCCTCAGCTATTCTAATTGCTGCCACTTTTATTCCCATTAGCAACATGTTCTTCCTGTGCTCCTGTCCTGACCTCATGACTAGTCCTGCTGGTCCCAACTGTCCTAACCTCATGATGAGTCCTGCCACTCCTAAATGCCTTTGCCTCAAATCCTACTAGTTTCATCTTCCTTGTACTACTTGGTCCTACCTGCTGGAATAAGCAAAATAAATCAGTGAATTCACAGCATACTATGCAAGCCAGGCTAAGGTGCTACCTGAAGTTTACTGCCATACAGCATTATAAATTACTGAAAAGGTAATATGAGCACATGTGAAACCCCTGCACTGGCCCAGTAATCAAGGAGCCTCAATCCTCACCACTAACACCAGTGAGGGACATGCACATTGGGAAGATGACAAGTATGCACACAGTAAAGTACAATTTATCTTAAGAGCACACAGAGGTCAGTCAGTCTGGGGCAGTTTTTCCTTCTCTCCAGATCCCCAATAAGAATCCCCACTGGCACAGCTATAGGGTTAAGATCTCAGCTGAGTGGTAAAGCCAAAACATCCAGCACCCACTCTATCCAACCAGTGCTTCGTTTCCCTCCCGAAGTAGCTGACACACACACACACACACACACACACACACACACACACACACACACACACACACACACACACACACACACACATGCACACACGCACACACACACTCACTTTGAGATTTGATTTATATACAAATACACAGACACTCCTGGGGAAGGCTGCACAGGTTCACTAGCTATGTCCCCTTCTGCCCAGATTATAAGGTAGTAATCACTGTCACCAACCAGCTCTACTTATCAGCTACTATAAGGCCCTTCTCAAAGGGTGACCAATTCTAATGTTACTATTATCCAAATGGTAAGTGTGACCAAACTTGCAAGGCTATTTAAGAGTGGCTTGTACAGCGTCCCCAAATGCATATGCAAGTACACTAAGAGCTTAAATATCTCTAAACAAACCAGCCACAATTAAAAGGTTTAAATATATTTAATAATAAATAATAAAAGCCCAAGACAATACTCAACTCACAGTGACAGAGTTCAGAATCACAGGAAATATTTTAAAACAACATGCAGGCCAGTCTCACATAAATACAGAAAACATCTTGACTGATCTTACTATTTTCCTATCTATCTCTATCAGAGATACTATGATCTAAATCTTCCTTACAGAGCAAGCAAATACAGATGAAAAGTGCTGAAGATGGATGTGTTCATATCCAAGACAAGATGCAAAATGCACAAACTTTCTCTCTGAGATAGTTTTTAAATTACTATCAAGCATTTCTGCTGGTTTATCTCAGATTACATCATTCTTGTCACATCTGCCTTTAGTTTCCAGGCTAACAAGAACTTAAAATATGACACCTCTGTGTTAAAAATACTTCTCTCTAAAGTTTTGCCTAGAACTGGATATCGTAAAACTGTTTCCAGACAATAGAAAGAATCTCTAGCTGCAGACATTCTGTCTCCAAGCTGAGATAACCACCATCCTAAACAATTAAATGTATTTTCTTAGAGTTTTGTTCTTTTCCAGTAGGGTACACTGCGATTACATTTTTGAAGCTCAGCACATAACATACAGTTTTCTTACATTTATAAGACAAGAATACAAACCATATTAATATTTATAGTGACATAAAATGATTTACAAAATTCTAGCTAGCTGGGCTGGCAGCTTCACAGCACATACCTAGAGTTTTACTGGGATCTTACAAATTTTCTTCCAGTAAGTCTTCAATGAGGCTGCTATATGATAAATATTGTCCCACTTCATGCTTGACAGCACAGCTAAGCCTGAAAGTCTCTCCTGACTCATTGATGAATGTAAGTATGTCTTTATGAGATTCAGTTTAGAAAAGCTGCATTCTGTAATAGCCACTAACAGGTATGGTCAAATAAATGTGCAGAGAAGCATACGTATTTATATAGATGTCTTGCAAGTGGTTGTGACTGAAGAAATTTAACAGAGTCAGTGGTGATGATTCAGTATCAATTTGAGAAAGACTTTTCAGTTCACGTCCAAGGTCAGAGTCATCAATGTCACAGTGGCCACTTATCCTGTCAGTCAGTTGTTTTTTCAGAGCCCTGCACTGTTGGATTAATTTGTCTTCTGCAACTTCACTTAAGGCTTAAATATTTGATAAAATCCGAAGGCCTTATCAAACTCTGAAAGCTGCTCAAACCAGTCAGTAAATGAGTGTATCATGTCCCACAGCACATTGAACTCTACACGTACTTTTACCATTGGATCATGTACCATCCTTCATAGTCAAAGAAGCACTTTACTTTCCTCTGCCTCTACTCCAGAAATACGGTGCCAACATCCAGTTCTGCTATTTTGGAGGTGTCACCCATAGCACATTGAAATCCTGTCTCTGTAATTCTTTGGCAAATCCATAGTCGACACCAGCACTTTGACATGTAGAAATATCAACAGATGGACTCTACAGAACTTTACTTACATGATTTACCTCTGTTAGCACATCATACCAATCCACTAAAAATACAAAGAATTGGTATGACATAACTTCTGACACAGTCCCCTTTCTTGTTGATGTGTTGCAGCATCACTTGTATGTACAGCTTCACCTATCTCCTGTAATGCTTTCATGACTCCTTTCAACTGAAATCTTACTGCCTTGACAGAGTTTATCCTGCACTCCCAGCAAGTCTCTAGCAGTGGCTTCACAGTGCCATTTATGTGCCGTTTCAAGATCTGCTATCATCTCATTGATGCTGAACAGAGTAATTAAATGTTCTGTAGACATACAAAGAAAGACACTGCCTGTAGTAATGCATGTGTTCCAGCACTAAATATAACATTTAAATTATGGCAGGCACATGGCACATAAAAAGCCCTTGAATTAATTTATTTTGCCTGGGCCTGCACTCCAGGTCATTTCCACTTCATATTGCTCTCATTGTCGTATCCTTATCCTCAATAGTCATTAATGTCAAGCTGATGATTTTGCAGAGTCTGAAGAAATGTTTATGTGAGTCCTGCTCTGATTGTATCATTCATAGGCACAAATCTCAAGTGTTCCTCAGCTGTGGCTGCAGTACTTGAAATGTCCACATACCTAACTAATACAGTCATTTGCAATCAAGAATCATGAAAAAGTACCTAGCATCCTTCACCTTTCCTACAATGGTCCTTAAAATAGCATTTGCAATCAGCTGGATAATTTAATTCTATATGTTCATCTCAAGATAATGACCCATTACTTCTTTATCCTTAATACAATGCAAATGTTCAGCCATGACAGAATAAAACTGTGACAAAAGCTGCACTTGGCCTAAGAAATTGCCATAGGTGTACAAGGTATCACCCATACCATGGAATGCAGTGTTCTGTTCTGCCAAGTACTGGACAATAGCTAAAATGCATTCTAACACCACGCCAGTGAATTCTTTTTTTCAACCACTGCTTGTCTCTTATCATTCATTGTCTGCCTCTTCCTTACTGTATTGTACAGTTCCTTCCACTTCAGCATGCATGCTGCATACTCTGGTGTTTGGTCATGGCTGTGTAAAGCTTTGGACATCTCTCTGTCCCTGCTCTGTAACCACCTGACCTGAGAAGATGGTTAGAATGTCCAAATAATTTGCATGCAAAGCAAAAGAGTGCATATTTTGAGATTGGCTATGTCAACCAAGTTTATTTTGCTCTGTCCCCATTAGGCAGCATATGGAAATAGCTCTCCAATGTAAATCTTTTCTGTTCATTGACTGAGAAGTGCAGCAACATCACTTGCACAGGTCCATGCTGAATGGCAGCTACCCTTAACTTATCCCTTATCAAGTCTGGCCAAGTTCCTAAATCATCAAAAGATACACCTGACCTCCCTGCAAGTCATAGGCCACATCTGTTGTCACTACAGAAGTATGGGCTCCTTCTGTATCAAACTGTGGTGATCGGGCAGCACTTCAAGTTGAATCTGCATTTGTTGACATAATTTCTCCCATGGTAATGGCTGTAGGTTCATAGGAGGTTGTCTGTGGTGCAGCCACAACAGAGTGGTCACTTTCTATGGTAAAAATACTGGCTCAAAGTGGGTCGGCTGTAATGCAGAATGACTGTGTTGTCCTGAAGGCAAACATTTTGCTGAATCTCCCATCTCTGATGACCTACAGAAAAATTTCTTAATGTAACTCTGTCTGTTTGCATCCTCATTCTGCTGCTGCTGAAGCTTTCTTTTTGCTGCTCCTGACAAATATGCATGTTTTATTTCTAACGGGAATGGAATCAAATCAGAAGTGCTACACAGGCAGACATTGGCTCCTTTTTTCATAATGTTAGTAAAAAAGCACTACACTTCAGGTACATGTTATACCGCTTTGACCTACCCAGGACTGCATAATGACAAACTTTAGCATTCTGAACACATTCTAAGGATGGTGTTTTCCAGATTACACTGAAACAACTCCCATGAAAATAGTAGAATGTTACTCATCAGATTTACTTAAATGGATCCACTGCGGCAAACCCTCAACTTTGAGGTACCCATTGCCACAATATGTGAAATATAAACTCCAAGCTAGCCAACCAGTGTAAGCAATAGAAGTGTCTTAATTTTAAGCGCAAGCTACAAACCTACATTTCCCTTAACACACTGACACTTGCCTCCTCTGCTTACAAAATATAATCATTAACTATAAGTCACCATTGTGCATCACTCTCCAAGCATCCTCTACCATATTGCACTACTACTTCTACAAAAAAATCATAACAAAAGGAAACAACCCCAAACATATGGTCTATAACCAGGTTGCACTACATCTTGATATGAAATACCATTGCAAAATGCATTCATGTTAAGCAGAAAACATGAAGCTGCTACACCAAGTCAACTAAGAGCTATACAATCCATGATGCAATGTACACCCAGAAAGAAGTGACCAGTTGATTGGATCTTGTACTGTAAGCAGAACTGAAGAGAAATGAGGACCAGTAGGCAAAAGAACTGCAGTGCAGACATAAACCAGAAAAATGAATTAGGTTCCAAAAGTCATGTTAGTATGACTACAGGCACAAAGGAATGATCAACCTAATACTGAGCACCATTCAAAAGGACAAGCTATACAAGAGGCACAACTGAAATGTGTTACAAAATTTCTATTGGCATCTGTTACTATTGTACCGCAGGCTGAAAAACTGTTGAATAACAGTAACCAGTAGGCAAAAAGAACTGTAATATAGGCAATAGGCACAATTTAAGTGCATTACAAAATATATATTGCATAATGACTTCCACTGACACCAGCTATTATTGTGTTGCAGGCAGAAAGACTGAAGAATGACTGACCAGTAGGCAAAAAAAACTTAATGAGAAAGGCCCAAATTGCAATTTTATGTTAAATACCAAACACTGGAGATGAACCTCAGCTGTTTCTACAAAATCCCCCCCCCCCCAAAATATGTGAACAGGCCCAAAAAGACTTAAAATATTTGCTATTATAATCTCTCTGGAAAAGAAGAATAAAGTCTGAAAGAACAAATGGTTAGGTGGAAAGTCACAAGTTTTAAGGAGAGCACACCAAATTAAGAGGCAAGAAAAAAAACTATGGAACAAAATCAAGACGTTTCCAAAAAGTATTCCCACTTTAATCACAGACCAGCCAAAATTCAGGAATGCAGTGTTACAATGACAGGCACTACATAATATCTATAATATTGTAGAATTAACACAAAAAAAACGAACAACTGGTGAAACGGAAAAGCGTAAACGAGTTAAGGAACACCTCACAAAGTCAAGATATAATAATCAACATGAACGTACTTTATTAAAATAACGTTTTTGCCTCTGCTAACGCAGAAGCTTCATCAGACATAAGAAAAAAGCGCCAAATGAACACAATTTAAAACCTCAAGCCAAGCGACGTGATTTCATTTCCTTGGCAACATTAAACAAAGTAATTGATTGTTTGTTTTAAGAATATATATGTTTGTTTGTTTAAAACATATATGCGTACCAAAATACACACAATTCATAACTGTTATTATATATTATTATATGATTGTATAATAATCAAAAAAATTAAAATAAGAATAAAAATAAGATTAAAACTAACAGGAGCACACTCCAACAGTAATAAATACATTCATCAATTGTAAAGTCAAATATTAAAGTAGGGTTATTTATTGAAACCTACAATATAAAAGCAAAACTTTCATATTAAGCATAAATGGACTATTAATTTCATTAAAAAAGCTACTCTTAAAAGGTAGGATGTTAAATAAACAATTCACACTTTTACTACCTAAGGTAACTTCTATATTTTAAAATTGCAGAAATATTACAAGCCTCATTCAACCCAGGGACAGAGAAGGCATCCAATAAAAGTTGCCATTCTAGTTCTCTTGTTTCAAGTAAAAGGGGCTGAGGGCCCCCCCTAATACCTACGTTGACAAGATCAATGCCCATAAAGTGAAAACTATGCCCAGCATGATTTAGAATGTGTTTCGAAAGGGCATTATCACCTTTTTTATTTTTTATAGCATAATTATGTTGGTAAATACGGTCCCGTAATCTACGGTCTGTCTTACCAACATAAAATGCTGTGCAGCAATCACAAAGGGCAACGTAAACCACTGATTTAGTATTACAACTAATCTTGTGTTTTATGATATATCTCTTGCCTCTAATGGTAAACGAACTCCCAACCTTCAAGAGTCTACACCAATTGCAAACCCCACAAATAAATGACCCAGTTTGTCTTGACAAGGGGTATGAAGGTTCCGCTGTCTGTAAAAGTTCTTTTAGATTACTTCCCCTCTTAAACACAAAGGAGGGATGTATACCCAATATATTTAATAAAAAAGCACTATTTTGAATAAAGTGCCAGTTCTTCTTAACAATAGAACAAATATCACCAACATGTTTATTGTGTGTGATAATCAAGCTAGTCTTAAAATCACGGCTAGGCAAATGATGCAGGGGCAAGGGGCCAACAAATTCATGTCGATTAGAATGAGGTTCTAAAGGGAGAGAAGAACCAGGTGAGGGCACAGTAATTACAACAGTGGTCTGTTTACTACTCTGAAGGAGGGGTTGATAAAACCCATTATCTCTTTTTAAGGAGACTTCTTCGATTAAACTGTCTATTAAATCAGTCGGATATCCCCTATTAAGGAACATGTCTTTCAAAATAGAACACTCGTGTTCAAAGGCCACAGCTGTGCTGCACATTCGTACAGCTCTAACCAACTGCCCTTTAACAATTGATCTCTTTTGTTTCCAGGGATGGTTACTAGAAAAATGCAAAAAAGCATTACAGTAAGTTGGCTTCCTAAAAATACTAGACAGAAATCGGTTATTATAAAGATCTTTAACCAATTTAACGTCAAGGTAATCAATTTCGCTAACCGAAAAGTGGTAAGTAAATTTTAAGAATGTAGAAGAATCATTCATGTAATTAATCAAATCTACAACAACATCTTCACCTCCCTGAATAAGTACAAATACATCGTCTAAAAAGCGTGTGTAGAACTTGATGGTGTTTTTAAACCTGGAGTTATTTAAAAGGAAAGTGTTCTCCCAATAGGCAACAACCAAATTTGCCACACTACCCCCACAGGGGGAGCCCATGGCAATACCTCTTTTCTGCAAATAATAACAATTGTTGAAAATTAAATTATAATAACCGATTGATTTAATAGACAGTTTAATCGAAGAAGTCTCCTTAAAAAGAGATAATGGGTTTTATCAACCCCTCCTTCAGAGTAGTAAACAGACCACTGTTGTAATTACTGTGCCCTCACCTGGTTCTTCTCTCCCTTTAGAACCTCATTCTAATCGACATGAATTTGTTGGCCCCTTGCCCCTGCATCATTTGCCTAGCCGTGATTTTAAGACCAGCTTGATTATCACACACAATAAACATGTTGGTGATATTTGTTCTATTGTTAAGAAGAACTGGCACTTTATTCAAAATAGTGCTTTTTTATTAAATATATTGGGTATACATCCCTCCTTTGTGTTTAAGAGGGGAAGTAATCTAAAAGAACTTTTACAGACAGCGGAACCTTCATACCCCTTGTCAAGACAAACTTGGTCATTTATTTGTGGGGTTTGCAATTGGTGTAGACTCTTGAAGGTTGGGAGTGTGTTTACCATTAGAGGCAAGAAATATATCATAAAACACAAGATTAGTTGTAATACTAAATCAGTGGTTTACGTTGCCCTTTGTGATTGCTGCCCAGCATTTTATGTTGGTAAGACGGACCGTAGATTACGGGACCGTATTTACCAACATAATTATGCTATAAAAAATAAAAAAGGTGATAATGCCCTTTCGAAACACATTCTAAATCATGCTGGGCATAGTTTTCACTTTATGGGCATTGATCTTGTCAACTTAGGTATTAGGGGGGGCCCTCAGCCCCTTTTACTTGAAACAAGAGAACTAGAATGGCAACTTTTATTGGATGCCTTCTCTGTCCCTGGGTTGAATGAGGCTTGTAATATTTCTGCAATTTTAAAATATAGAAGTTACCTTAGGTAGTAAAAGTGTGAATTGTTTATTTAACATCCTACCTTTTAAGAGTAGCTTTTTTAATGAAATTAATAGTCCATTTATGCTTAATATGAAAGTTTTGCTTTTATATTGTAGGTTTCAATAAATAACCCTACTTTAATATTTGACTTTACAATTGATGAATGTATTTATTGCTGTTGGAGTGTGCTCCTGTTAGTTTTAATCTTATTTTTATTCTTATTTTAATTTTTTTGATTATTATACAATCATATAATAATATATAATAACAGTTATGAATTGTTGTGTGTATTTTGGTACGCATATATGTTTTAAACAAACAAACATATATATTCTTAAAACAAACAATCAATTACTTTGTTTAATGTTGCCAAGGAAATGACATCACGTCGCTTGGCTTGAGGTTTTAAATTGTGTTCATTTGGCGCTTTTTTCTTATGTCTGATGAAGCTTCTGCGTTAGCAGAGGCGAAAACGTTATTTTAATAAAGTACGTTCACGTTGATTATTATATCTTGACTTTGTGAGGTGTTCCTTAACTCGTTTACGCTTTTCCGTTTCACCATCTATAATATTGTCATACACCTACCCACTACCTCTCAATCTTTTGGTACACAATTCTGAACAAACCAAAGTCATTGGTAGAACAAAACATAAAATCATGGACTTGCTAGAAAACCTCATTCATGAGGGACATAACAAAAGTGCCAAGCAAATATCCAGAGACAGACATTCCCGCAACCACCACCACCCGCCCCTTAGCACAAGAACTCTGGACAAAAGCCTAAAGTCAGGAAATGTACCATGCATTATGTGGAAGATATAAAGTCCATTTTCTAGTAGCTTCAGCCCTCAGCATTGTGCTACATAATCATTTTGTGAGGGAGAAACAGACCAAAAATATCAGGCAAACATTCTACAACATTCTGCCAGCCCCTACCCCCCGACCTCTCATCAAAATAATTCTAATAGACAAAGCCAAATATAATTGCAGAATAAATGGGTAACATCAAGAACAGTTTAAAGCATTGTTATGATAAACTTAGAAATATACTAGAATAGCAGGGTTTGCATTAGCATGCACTAAAACAGTAATTCTCACAGCCCCCCCCATGCCTCAACAAAATAATTCTAGATGAAGTAAACATAACACTAGGAATTTAAAACAATTTACTTATGAACTAAAAGATGCTAGAACAGATTTTTCAGAACATGTATTGCAAGAACCCACATTTTTGTGGAGGAACAGACTAAAATTAACAGGAAAACATCTAAACATCGTGCAGCATTGTAACAGCCCCTACTCCTTTTCTAACCTAATGTAACAATTCTAGACAAAGCCAAAAATAACTGCAGAACAAAGGTGTAACACAATGGATAGTTTTAAACATTGCTATAATAAATTTGGATGAAGCAAAACCACCACAAGGCAAAGGCATTATGAACTAATAATGATGCTACAATAAGATTTTGCCAGTAGCATATATTGTATGATCCCACGTTTTTGTGGAAGAACAGACCAAAAATAAACATCTGTACATTGTGCAACATTCTCACAGGCCCTATCAATCTCCTAACCACTCAGTCTAATTCTAGACACAACCAAAAATAACTGCACAACAAAGGCGTAATATCAGGGATAGTTTAAAATGTTGCTATGATAAACAGATTAGATAGCAGAACACTGTCGGCATTAGCATGCATTAAGACATCAATACATTCTGCAGAATTCTCACAGATCCCCCAATGTCTCAGCACAATAATTCTGGATAAGTAAAAACAAAACAAAAACAAGACAAAGGCATAACATTAACAATCTGCTTATACATTGCATGACTGCACATTTAAGAAATATAAAAATAGGGTCTATATTATAACAACGATCAAATGATCAAATGTTATATCGAACTCAAAAGTTCAAATTCACAACACATCGAACTACCAGAACAGCGATTTTTTTCCCAGGGAAAGAAATCGCTGTTCCCAAAAAAAAAAAAAAAAAGCACACCCCTACTTAAATAAAACAACTCCTAGATCGCACTACAGTGCCGAAAATGGCAAAGTGATGGAAGCAGCCAAGCGACTTCTTTCCCAGGGAAAGAATTCACTTATACGCCACTTCATCATTTTGCATTTGACATTTGAAGTTTGACCAAGATGCATTCGACAAAATGCTTCTTTGGTCTTCTGATAGAAACCCTAAAAAAAATACCAGGCAAACATTTGAACACTGCAACATTCTGTCAGCTCCTAACTACGCTCCCAACCTCTCAACACAAAAACTACAGACAAAGCAAATATACACAATACTAGCATAACAGGGTTTGTATTAGTATACATTAAAACATCTATACATTCTGCAACATTCTCACAGCCGCTAAACCCCCCCCCCCCAGTATAAGGCATTAAACAATGTACTTATGAATTAATAAAAATGGTAGACCAAGAACACATTTTGCAGTAGTATGGACTGTGTGAACCCACATTTTTGATGAGGAACAGACCAAAAATACCAGGCAAACATCTAATTGTGCATTAGCATGCATTAAGACATCAGCACATTCTGTAGAATGCTCACAGCCTCTAACCCTCAATGTCTCAGCACAATAATTCTGGATGAAGTGGAAAAATAAAAACAAGACAAAATCATAACATTAACTACATGCTTATATGTTGCCATTGCCTGACCTCAGTTTTTTTAAGAAACAAAGAAAAAATACCAGGCAAGCATTTGTACACTGCAACACTCTCACAGCCCCTAACCACACTCCCAACCTCTTAACACAATAACCTCGGACAAAGCAAATATGCACAGCAACAGCATAACAGGTTTGCATTAGTATACTTTAAAACATCTATACATTCTGCAACATTCCCACAGCCACTAACCCCTCTCCCAACTAGCATTGCCACATACCCACTTTTTATTTTAACAATCCAGAAATCAAACTGATTGTCTGGCAGTCTGGAAACACTGTACAAACTCTGGCATTCTATTTTATAAAAAGAAACAGACTACCAAAGTTTGTTAAATCTGGGGATTTATTATGCTTTTTTACAAAAAGCATAGTAAATCCAGGGGCAGCTCGTGCTACTGGACTGCAGGACTGCATCCCCCCCCCCCCCAGCTGTAAAAATGAAAAATAAACAGAAATAAAAAAAAAACAAACAAAAACGAACAGAAAATTACAAAAATAAAATTAAAAGAGTCCCAGATCATCACTCATGTGCACTTGCGGCATTTCCCACTATCCGGACTGCTGGTGAACTAGTCTGGAGCATGCTCACAGAATCCAGACTGTCTCACCAGCAGTCCAAATTAGGCAGACACCATTGAAGTTGCAAATTTCCCAGATGTCTATGCAGTTACAACTGCATAGACAGGAAGGAGATTGGACTGCAACATCCACAGGCTGGTGCTCTCACAGGAAGGAGCATCATGACACAGAAGGGGAAGGACTTGCCTTCTGGATTGTACAGCTCATTGTGATGAGCTTTTAGCTGGATTTCCTGTATGGATGGATCATCACGGGCTTTTAGCTGCTGCAAGGGACTTTCTATATGGATTAACAGGTGTGTGTGTGCCTTTCTATATGGAGGAGCTCAACTCAGATGGATTAACAGGTAGGGAGGTGTGTGTGTGTGTGTGTGTGTGTGTGTGTGTGTGTGTGTGTGTGTGTGTGTGTGTGTGTGTGTGTGTGTGTGTAATGCCCCAGTTGCTATATGGTGGTGGGTAGAGAATAAGGCTTGAACCCTGTACCTTGGGCCCAAGTGGCAAGAGCCTGAATTCCCAGGTAGGGAGGTGTGTGTGTGTATGTGTATGTGTATGTGTGTGTGTGTGTGTGTGTGTGTGTGTGTGTGTGTGTGTGTGTGTGTGTGTGTGTGTGTATGTGTAATGCCCCAGTTGCTACATGGTGATGGGTAGAGAATAAGGCTTGAACCCTGTACCTTGGGCCCAAGAGGCAAGAGCCTGAATTCCCTACCCACCACTATTTGTAAAACAATTTGCAGATGTTTGCTTCATATTTGTTCTGTTCCTCACAAAATCTATGGTTTCTGTATTTTTGCTTCTTGACACAGTCAGTGGTGCACTAGTAGCATTGTTGCCTGACAGCTACAGGTTCTCTGGTTTGAGTCTTGGCTGGGGTGCCTTTTGTGTGGAATCTGCATGTCCTCCCTGTGTCTGTGTGGGTTTGCTCTGGTGTCCTTCCATCTTACAAAGATGTGTCTGGAGTGTTTCTCCCTGGGCCTCTGCTGAATATTGGCTTTTGTTCCAAGTCAGACTTTCCTGGTTAACAAATGTTAAATGAAAATGACAAGCATTTGAATTTCAGACTTCATATTCTTCATAAAGTACATGGTAACATGAAACCTTGTATTCTAGCAATTTTCAAAGTTTATAAGATGGATATTTGAAATTTGTCCCTATTTTTGGAACTGTATTCCCCCATTATTGGCTTCATCCAGGTTTTTTTTGCTAAGGTTGAGAGCTATGGTGAGAACTGAATTCAGTGAATATGTTTGGGGGCTGTATTCCACCATTATTGGCTTTGTTCAGGTGTTTTGTTGTAAGAGGTTAACAACTATGGTGAGAACTGAATTCACTAAATGGTAGCCATTTAAGTTTCAGTCTTCCTCTCTTTCATAAAACAGATGATTTGGCATAGTGGTATGTTGCTCTGGCTGTTTTGCACAGGGTCCTGGGTTCAATACTTGGCAATGAAATGTATGGTGGTAGCACAGCATTTTATTCTAGCAACTTTTCAACATTATACAAGCAATGTTTAAAATGTGTCCCTGGTTTTTGGGCTTTTGTCCTCCCCCCCAATACATTTTGGCTTTTTCCAGATTTCTTGTGCTGCAAAGTTCAGAGATACAGCTGAGTGTCAAGTAGATTTTACAAGAAGCTGAGAGCTGCAGGGGAACAAAAGTTTAGTGCTGCTTATGCCTTGCTTGTTTGCATTGTTAATAGTACAACAGGAAGTCTACTTGGTTTTGATGCAGAAGGCTGTGAGTTCTAATCCCACTGTAGGTAGATACATTGCTGATACTATACTGTGTTGTAAAGGGGGTGGATGCTGCAGTCCTTTTTGGTGAAGATACCTAGTAACTATGAACCTGTTACCAGTTTGCCATCCATTCCCTATTGCAATATTACTAGCTTATCATTTTGTTAATGCAACATAGGCAATTTATTCCTCAAGGGCAACAGCCACTCTTTTTGTAGATGAAACAATGAAATATAAAGTTGTTTGTTAGCAGCAACCTCTTCATTAGTTGCAGATTTCTTTACTGTGGAATTCTTTAGATGACTTTTACTTCTTCAGAGATTGTGCATATTTACTGATAATGGTGGACTGTAGAAGTTTAAGTAGACGTTTATGATGGAAATGTTCTGAACTGGGCAGTTTTGTCATTATTGGTGCATGCATTTTGTTTCATTGTTTACTGGAAAAATGTTCTGAATTGAGCAGGTTTGTCATTATTGGTGCATGTGTTTTGTTTCATTGTTTACTGGAAAAATGTTCAAAACGCCCTCTAAAAACTGTACTGTATTGTACAAAGAATATAATTTAGTACAATCAGGAAGGTGTATCAAAGAGCACATGTATGTTTCATGTGCAAGGGGCCTATGATTTGAAAACAGCCCAAAGTTAATCTTTATCTGCCACTGGCAAAATGTATTTTCTTTGAATGTGGGTTTCAATGCTGTTTCAATGAATGTGAGTTTCAAGGGTAGAGAAGTTTTAATGCTAAGTCTGTTTTCATTGTGAGACTGCATTGCTTTGTTTAGCAGATGTCTTAGTGTTTGTGCTGTAAAATGAAAAATAAAACTTTTAAATGAAGTCCAAATCATCATAGAAGTAAAGCAGTATGCACATTAGTGTTTATGGTAAATGGGGTGAAATAGCCAAATAATGGTTCATTGGAATGGCTGCAGGAGGGAAGCTCCATTCGACCATGATTTTGTAAAGGGGAAGGGCGGCAAACTCAAACACAGCCCCAGCTGAACTATACCTCACAACTGTCCAGATTTTCACAGAATTAATAGATTTTTGATTCTTATTTTTGGTTTGTACCTCATAAAATTTGTGGTTTTCTGGCAAATCATTTAGGAATTAAGTCATTAAATAATGACAGACACTGAGTTTCAGACTTCATAACCTTCAGAAAAATGCATGCTAAAGTAAGACCTGTTATTCTATCAACAGTCTCAGTTTATACAAGAGCAATTTTTAGTACTGTTTATATGTTCCCCCAATATAGTTGGCCTTGTCCAGATTTATTGCATTAACAGGTTGAGAGGTACATGCAAATAAATTGCTTTATAGAATTAGGCATAGCCAAACCTCTCAACTGTCCCTGATTTTGCTCAAAATGTTGGTCTTCCCCTAATAATCCCTCCGCAAAATAGCAATTTTGGAAGAAAATGTGGAGAGTTTACAATTAAGAAATAACTGTAATAATCAGAGTTATAGATTACTTTTATTTCAGAAGTGCATGTAGATTATTTTATTTTGTCAGCTGCACAAGTTAGCAGTATTAATATTAAAAAAGTGTCCCTTCTTTGACAGGTTCCCAGCTGTATTGTGTGGCTATTTTATATTTTTGCAGCACATTTTTCATCCATTTTTCATAAAATTGTGTTTTTTGGCAAATTAGTGGCAAATCATTAAAGACTGAAGTTAGAAAATAATGACAGACATTTGAGTTTCAGATTTGAGTTTCAGATTTCATACCCTTCAGAAAATTCATATTAATGCAAGACCTACTATTCTATTATCTTGCTAAGTTTATAAGAGCAATATTTAACAGTTGTCCTTATTTTTTGGGCCTTTGTACCACTTCCATGTAAGGCTTTGTCCAGATTTCTTGCTCTGAGGTGAGGTGTCAGGGACATCACAGTCATCCAGAGACATTTCAAATTGTGACATACTTGTTGCACCCCACTCCCCCATGTAGTGACTCTGGATGTGTCCAAGCAAGGCAAGGAGCAGTTATGCAGTGTAAATGTGCAGAGTATCCCCCCATTCAAGGTAGACACAAGTACTACAGTGGCTTTTTATCTGTCCTTGATTTTGCAGAATGGTCTGGTTTCTGTCATATTTTGTACTGTTGATTTATGCTTATTATTACTCAGAAAGTGCCTGTTGCTCTGTGTTTAAGTAGCAATGCTTTAATGACCATTGGGTAAGCTTGTCTGAGATCGTAAGATGCAAGTAAGCTTTAATAAGCATACTGTTAAATAATTGCCAACATTGAAAGCCTTTCTGTTGTTGCCATGCAGAGAATACTTACATAACTAGATAATGCATAAGCCTTGGATATTGAAATGCATATGACAGTATTTGTAATAAAGGACAGGATTACATTATTTCAAGAAGCTCATTACACTTGTTGGAGACTTCCAGTCATCGCTGCAGGCTTTACCCATAAACTAAACAGAATGCCAATCTATCATGTGTGGTCCATAACCTGTACAGTAACCCTTTAAGTAATGTATCTTGAGCTTGTTTCTTGTTTGCTTTTCATTTTTTACTTTGATCATGTTTTCCCCATGAAACAAGTAGAGAGTTGTCAGGCAGCAGGTCTTTTTTGGACAAGAAACATTTTTACAAGTGGGGGTATCACAGATATTCTACTTTCAGCATGTTACTTGGTACTTTAATAAAGCTGAATATAAATTAAATTATAATTAGAACTGCAGTGCAAGGAGAAGTGGTTTGAGTTGAGTGCTGCTTGTTTTTCTTATAATTGATTTTGACTGGCATTCCAGTAATGTATTTAAAAAGTAATTTATTTTTTCATGCCTCACAACCTTTTTGTTTCCATCTAGATATTAAGTAAGCTGCCATGCAGCCAATGCATTGAAATTTTTTTTTCTTCTACACTTCATTTTGTCTTGATTGGACTCTCATAATGACGGTTTGCCACCCTGGGCAGCGTATTTAATTAAAGTTAGTTTTTGTGGTTTTGAGCATAGCTTCTCCCCTTGCTAGTTGGCTGCACCCCTTCCCATTGGCCCCACCCATTCAGCAGTCTCCTGCAGCCCCCTTTGATTTGAAGTCACTAGCCACCACTGAGTAAATCCACAGGAAAAAAGGCATCACAAACGGAAAAAGAGGATATTCCCCTCGGATGACGTGATGATGATGATGATGTCACAGAATGGGTGGAATGTGGGTGAAAATGGGTGGGGTTATATGAGGTTAAGGGGGTGTGTCCTAAGTCCCTTTTTTGCTCTGATGAAGTGGCAACCCTACTCCCAACCTCGCAACACAATAATTCTGCACAAAGCAAAAAGTTACAGAACAAAGCAGTAGCATCAGAGATAGCTGCAAACATTGCTGGTATACACAGTAAAATACTAGCATAACAGGGTTTGTATTGGCATACATTAATACATCTATATGTCCTGTAGAATTCTCACAGCTACTATTCCCCACCCACCCACTACCATTCTTTCAGCACAATTATAGACAAAACAAAATGCTAGACAAAACAAAAATAAATTAACATTCTTGTACAAGCCTGACTAAAAACAGTACATCAGATCTGGACATTAGTTTTCTCAATCTCTTACCTGAAGAATTCTGGACAAAAATAAAATAAAACTTTTACAACCATAGCACCTTACTCCCCAAATCCTCTTAGCACAAGAACTCTCCCCAAAAAAGTAATGCAATCATCTCACTAGGTTACCTTCCCCCCAAACACACACACACACACACACACACACACACACACACACACACACACACACACAAAGTTAAAAATAAACCGAAAAACTTACCTTTTATGCAGTTGATAAAGGAAATCTCTGCTCCCTCTTCATGACTGTAGACTGATCTGCTGCTTACTTCTCCTCCACAAAGAGCAGACCAGATCATTCCTTTTAAATTGCCCTTAAAAGAACAGTTTATCAGAACTTTTATAAATTACCCTTAAAAGGGCAGCAGAAAATACCTTGGCTTGTCCAACAATCATGATCACTTTTGGAAAGCTTGAATCCGCTGTTTGTCCTTCATTTGCTGTCCTCATGCCAGTAATCCACAGCCCCAATCGATCTGCCACTGATACAATATAAAGCAAACTCCTCTCCTGAAAATCAAGAATAGAAGTAATGCTTCTACCCACACATGTCTTTTTAAAGGGAGTTGACACAGGAAGTGCTTCGCAAGGACCAGTCAAGCCCTTGCTTTATCACTTCTGTCAGCTGTGTGTTTCAAACTTACCATAAACTTGTAAAAGCATCAATCCACCAAACAGCAGAATATGAGCTATCAAACTCATCCTAACATATTAAACTATCCACCCCATTAACTACAAATCCAACATAAGGAGAACCCAAAAATGGCTGCAAAAGTGTGAGAAG
This sequence comes from Protopterus annectens, assembly GCF_019279795.1. Taxonomy (NCBI): domain Eukaryota; kingdom Metazoa; phylum Chordata; order Ceratodontiformes; family Protopteridae; genus Protopterus; species Protopterus annectens. The sequence goes on along the minus strand of NC_056734.1, from coordinate 4,991,327 downwards.
ATACCCCACTATCAAAATGTAAACAAAAATCAAGTTGCAGTCATAAGTGCATAATGTCCTCAGAAGAAGGTCTGACTGGGCACGGAATTATCTCCATGAACATTATTACAATTTGTTTAAAGGTGGCATCCCTTACAGTCTGTGGTAAATGTACTCACAAGCGAGAAGAGTGCATTGAGCAGATGGAAAGAGTACTTTGAGGGGCTGATGAATGAAGAGAATGAGAGAGAGAAGGTTGGATGATGTGGGGATAGTGAATCAGGAAGTGAAACAGATTAGCAAGGAGGAAGTACGGACAGCTATGAAGAGGATGAAGAATGGAAAGGCTGTTGGTCCAGATGATATACCAGTGGAAGCATGGAGGTGCTTAGGAGAAATGGCAGTGGAGTTCTTATCCAGATTGTTTACTGAAATATTGGAAAGTCAGAGGATGCCTGAAGAGTGGAGAAAAAGTGTTTTGGTACCTATTTTTAAGAATAAGGGTGATGTGCAGAGTTGTAGTAACTACAGAGGGATAAAACTGATTAGTCACAGCTTGAAGTTATGGGAAAGAGTAGTGGAAGCTAGGTTAAGAAGGGAGGTGATGATTAGTGATCAGCAATATGGTTTCATGCCGGGAAACAGCACTAAAGATGCGATGTTTGCTCTGAGAATGTTGATTGAGAAATATAGGGAAGGTCAGAAGGAGTTGCATTGTGTCTTTGTGGACTTGGAGAAAGCATATGACAGGGTGCCTAGAGAGGAGTTGTGGTATTGTATGAGGAAGTCAGGAGTGGCAGAGAAGTATATAAGAGTGGGACAGGATATGTATGAGGGTAGTGTGACAGTGGTGAAGTCTACAGTGGGAGTGACAGATCCATTTAAGGTGGAGGTGGGATTGCATCAAGGATCAGCTCTGAGCTCTTTCTTATTTGCAGTGGTGATGGACAGGTTGACAGATGAGATTAGACAGGAGGCCCCCTGGACTGTGATGTTTGCAGATGACATTGTGATCTGTAGTCAGAGTAGGGACCAGGTTGAGGATACCCTGGAGAGGTGGAGATATGCTCTAGAGAGGAGAGGAATGAAGGTCAGCAGGACTAAGACAGAATATGTGTGTGTGAATGAGAGGGAGGATAGAGGAATGGTGCAGATGCAGGGAGTTGAGTTGGCAAAGGTGGATGAGTTTAAGTACTTGGGATCAACAGTTCAGAGTAATGGTGAGTGTGGAAGAGATATGAAGAAGAGAGTACAGGCAGGGTGGAATGGGTGGAGAAGAGTGTCAGGAGTGATTTGTGACAGACAGGTACCACTAAGAGTGAAAGGGAAGGTCTACAAGAGGGTAGTGAGACCAGCTATGTTGTATGGGTTGGAGATGGTGGCATTGACAAAAAGGCAGGAGTCAGAGCTGAAAGGGGCAGAGTTAAAGATGTTAAGATTTGCACTGGGTGTGACAAGGATGGACAGGATTAGGAATCAGTATATTAGAGGGTCAGCTCAGGTTGGATGATTTGGAGACAAAGTCAGAGAGATGAGAATGCATTGGTTTGGACATGTGCTGAGGAGGGATGATGGGTATATTAGGAAAAGGATGCTAAGGATGGAGCTGCCAGGTAAGAGGAAAAGAGGCAGGCCTAAGATAAGGTTTATTGACGTGGTGAGACAGGACATGCAGGTGGTTGGTGTGACAAAGCAATATGCAGAGGGCAGGAAGAAATGGAAACAGATGATCTGCTGTGGCGACCCCTAATGGGAACAGCCAAAAGAGAAGAAGATCCCTTACAGTCTGTGATTTTTTTTCTCAGCTGAAGCACAGCACAGAATACTAGTTCACAAGTTTAAATATGTTGATTTTGTCAAGGATCCATTGCAAATCAAAGGTTTGATCCATTTACCATGTGAATATGAAGGCATATATAGCTTACCCAGCTCCAATATACATCCCAGTGTCTGAGTAACTGCCTCAAAAAAACATGTATCCCGGAATCCATATCAGCCGAGATGTGCAAATCCATAGCTGCTCATGATTATTCAATAACAAAAGTCAAATGACCATCGCTGACAACTTGTTTTTACTTTTATTAGAGAAGCTATTTCAACTAAGCAAAAATGAAGTGAGGAATGCAGACAAGCTCTGGTGTGAAGACCAGCATCTGGACAGTGCAGTTTGGTGGAGGAACAGGCTGTGCAATGGTTGCCTGTTGTGCTTTCTGCCTTTCACCAGTAAAGGTAGCCTACAAATGCCTCTGCTCATGCTGGTCTTCAGCTTCGACTAGCACACCAAGCTAAACCAAGTTGCTATGAGAGGGAAAAAGGTAGGGTGGTGCAGAGATGCAGTTTCAAGGAAGAGACTGTAAGAGATGAGAGTGGACTGAAGCATTTATTTGCACAGCACAAACTGTAAGCGAGAGGACAGTGATGCGGTAGACAAGGCTGGTAATACAGTAGATATTTCTCCAGCCAACCCCTCCCAAAAAAAAAACACCGCCTTCACAGCAGCTGTGTGATTGTGTTGATGAGGGCTTTGCAAGAATGCCTGATTTTTTACCAACTCTCAACTTTCACTCGTTTGCACTGAAAGATTTACAGCTTGTAGTGGTATGAATCAGGCAGACTTCTTTTGCAATGTAGAGTAACTTAAGACACAATAGTATGGGAAATGTATTATGCATTTATGGAATCCAGATTGAAATCTTTTGAAGCTGTAAATATGCTGTATTGCACCAATTCTTTTTTCACATCACCATTTACTCTCTGAGCTGGTACAAGTTGTTAGTAATGAACAGAACAGAGGAGATGGAGAAACATGTGGCTACTGCATAGGGGCCCTCATTCACGAGGAGATAATTGGGGGCTCCCCATGGCCATGGGTTCTGTGGGCACCTAACACTGGCTATGCCAACACCTGCAGGTCTAGAACACCTGCAGAGAGGAAGCAGACAATAGACAAATTCAAAATAGAAGCATTCTATCAAGCATATTTGGCACTGTGCAAACATGCTACTGGCATTGCATGACAGCACACATAAGTTAATAATGAATATGAAAATATCTAACTGTTTTTTTAAGTATTCCTGTGGCAGCAGGTGTAAGTGCAGGGCTGCAATACAGATGATCTTGGGTTCTAAAATAGCAAATTCCAAATATTGTTATTCTTGCTCCAGTTTACTTTATATTACAATTCACATTAAAAAAATATTACACACTCCCAGTTTTATTAAGGGTTGTGCACTCAATTTTAATAAGCACAAAAAACTTGAGCATAATTCTAAATGACAGTAAGTATGTATAGCAGTGGAGCTCATATTAATTATTTGTGTGACTGAGGGTATACTGACTATTATGTTATGTTTCTGTAATTATAATTGTGTTCTCTGGCCTTGGGTGGCCTTCAGACTTCAATAATACTCATTCACACAAGAATGTATAAACTAGGACTTTGTTAGTCACACACATACATGGATAACCACTCAGTCTGACACGTGTATTCATATATAATTCAAGAGTATGTCTGAGAAGCACTCCTTCTGTGGCAAGGATGAAAAATCACTGCTGTGAAAGAAAATGTTTAGTCTCTTATGCATAGATGTGAATGCCACATTGTAAAAATTAATTTTATCAGTGTGTAAAGCCACACAAAAAAAAATGTGTCAGGTCATACAATTTATACCCCAGTACATGCCTGCAAAGTTAAATCACCTAAGAGTTGCAGCAGCAAACAACCTACAAACTAATGCCAAATGTCAGATTAACTTTAAAAATTCAAAAACTGCTTTCCTCTCAGTTTAGAACTGTTGCCCTCTGCATAACATCATGCAAACCTAGTCAGCATTGTTGTTTGGCTTTATGCACTACTAGTAAATGTGATAACATGCATTGGCAGGAAATCATTTTTAAGCATTGCTGTTTTCTCTAGTCAGACATGTCTAGTGGTAGAAGGGAAGGTGCACCCAATTTAGGGCATAGATGAGGGGTGTTGAGGAATCCAAAATCTTCATTGGACTCCTTGTAAAGTGCCACCACTTAATGCTCTTAAAGGGGGACTATACTGGCTCCCAGTACAAGTCTGAGGCATGGAATAATCTGGCAAAGCTGTCTTCAGTCGACTGTCATTCCACACATTGGAGAACAGTGTAGGCATCATTTTATTAATGACCTAAAAAGGCACAGGAAGGGTACTCTCAACCAGTGGTTGCATGAGTTTAGGACTGCTGACATCCAACAGTTGTGTAAATATACTGATAAAGAGAATTTATAGTAGATAGAACACTGCATATAGGCAAGACTGGTATGCATAATGCTCTTCTCTTGTTCTCTTCTCTTTATTCCACAACCAATGTGTCAGGTCATAAAATTTATGGCCCCATTGTGAATAGAGATGCCCATGCTGAGTGTCAAGAGAGACAGACAGAAGCAAGGGGTATGTATGCAGCACAACAGAAGTATTATTTTAGCTAAATTATTGCTCTTCTATACAATTGTAGCAAAGTAAGCATGCATATCCTAACCGTAAAAGCAAGCATACATGCTTCAGTCTGTAGCACAAGCCAACTGTAGGAGTCAAGTTTAATACAATAGTCAGATGTTGTGGTTTCAAATACCACAAGTAACTATATAATACAATCCTTTAAATTTACAAAATGTAATTTCAATACAAGTGGCATAAATGCCCTGCTGTTAACTCAATCTGTATAACTGAACCAAGCACATGTGCAATATATGCACATTGCAAGAATTACTTTGAGTAAATCCTAATTATAGTTTGCAGTTGTTAAGAAGTATACTTAAATATAAAAGTAGAGATAAAATGCTTTATTGTTGTGATAATGCACTGCATGTCACATATGTTGTTACTAATAATATCACTTTTTTCTCTTACCTAACCCTTATCTCTCTCTTTTTTATTTCTATGTTTTGTCAAAACATTTCCATGTCATTCATCTCCGACAAATCACAAAATGATTTACAGTGCAGGGAGGTAAGCCAACCCCTGTGACTCACCTTGCCCCTGGTCCACCAGATCCTGCACCGATGCCCAGCATATCTAGGACCCCACTTGGCAGCACTGCATCTGCTGCCCCTGCATTACCTGGGCCTCCATATCAGGTAGCACTACCCCAGCAGCTAGTCCTGTGGTACTCCCTGGGAGTAGTGGCAGAGGTGGGGATTTTATTACCCACCAGGAAATGCCAGGATTGGTGCATAGGGTTATGCACATCACCACTGGTGCATGCCTATGTCAGATGGAGAGGCTGCTCTCACTTATGGTCTGTAGGAGAAGATGTCAAGCACTGCAACATCCATGACAGTCAAGTGGGTGAATACTAGATTTTCATTTTCCCCATGTTTGATTGGCATGGGCATCTCTTGTCCCCTCCCAAACCCCATTCATGGTGTTCCCAACCTGTAGTGTCCCTCATCATCCCTGTGTCTCATCTTGTTTGTCCTGTTTACATCTGCTTCCTCATCTACCCTACTTACTTGACCCAGAAATACCTATGCCTCTTTCCCAACATTCCTCTCTTACTGAAGTAAAAAAATAGGCACCTGTCCCACAAAAAATATAGTCCCATACATAGCTCTCCACTTTGCACATGTATCTTCTTGACACACGGTTAAGTCCAGTTGGCTATGCAACATGATTGTATTGTTGTCACCCATCTTTGGTGAGGTGACAATCCAAATTCAGCTAATATTCTGTTCATACTTTCATTCTACACTATTGAAGAAGTGCATAGATGTGGTTCTTTCCTACAACCCTCCTGCACATTCCTATATTGTGTTCCCTTTGTTTTTTCCCCTGCTTGCCACCCATTTCACCACTTTCCTATCTATCCTATTTTAATACCTTTAATCTGGTCAAAAAATAGAATCAAACACAACACACATAAATTAAAAAAAAAAACAATGGAACCCTTCACTTTTTGGCCGCTGTGATTGCATGGAGTTTGACATCATGTGCCAATGCCAAGACATGGTGAATGGCTCTTCATTGGTGCAGTTACCTTTGCATAATGTTGCTTAAACATGCTGTGCTAAGGTAGCATACAGTGAAAGTAGAATACAGAATTATTTCTTTGAAGTATAAATACATATTTAAAACTATTAGATATAGCTGGATTCAAACCTTGTATCATCTGGGCTACAAAATAAATCTGTCAGTTCATTTACACCTGCTGCCACAGAGTCAGCTAGGCACCAGATGTGTTCCTTACACTCAATACTATACACACTGCTGCCTGCTGTGGTTCTGCACTTAACATGTTTGCACTGGGGTAAGCAATGCTATAGACCTGTGTATCTCATATGTGCAAACACTTTGCCATTGATCTCGCAAACCCGCTGCTTGGCATTGCGCTATAGAAAGTGCAAAATAGCGTGTATTACTTATGTTTACTGTCCATTTAGTCTTCATCCCATGAAAGTACATAAAAAACAAACAAACAGATGGCACTTTATAAGGAAAGAACACATATTTACACTTTAGCCATCTGTTACCTGCAGCCATGCACTTGAAGCTTGGCTTGTCAGTACTTGTTGCCAGATATATCAACTCCACTACATAAATAAATACAATGTTTTATTATATACCATGGATATTTTTATACTGATGATGCACATTCAACTTTTCCAATATTTGTAGTAATGTGAACAGCTATTTGCATATAGTTTTTAAAGATGTCTATTTAAGGCATACCTGCACATTAGAAACACAACAGTAAATGCTGCACTTTGCACACTCATCAATCTGGTAACATGTATACCTTTAATATATTGACAGTTGTACATGGCTAGCTATCCATTTCATTCATCCCTCCCAACATCTTTTGTCAAACATCCAATGATGATGTTATCCACTATAAATTCTCCTGCAGCCATGTAAAACTCAGACTTGTGTCATGGCACTTGCACTAATTACTGAGTTCTCTAGTCTGTGTACTTAGGCAGGGGTTCCAATCTCACTGGTGTGCCTGTGCGTGTGTGTGTGTGTGCATGTGTGTGTGTGTGTGTGTGTGTGTGTGTGTGTGTGTGTGTGTGTGTGTGTGTGTGTGTGTGTGTGTGTGTGTCTGCCAGTCTGTCTAGTCAGAAGAGCATAACTGTGTATCCTGCAGTCATCACTACAATCCCATGGAGTAGCAATATTTTGACAGTTATACATGCCTACACATCCATTTCATTCAGGTTCCCAACATCCTCTCTCAAACATCCAGTGATGATGTCATCCACTATTAATTGTCCTGCAGCCTTGCAAAAGTCAGACATGTGCAATGGTGCTTCCTTTAACTACTAAGTTCTCTAGTCTGTGTACATAGGTAGGGGTATATGTTCTCACCGCAGTCAAATGCTCTAGAGAGAGCATTTTACACCAGCATGTAGGACACTGCTATTACCATCTTCTCCTCAACAGGCCCTGCTGATGTCATCACTTATAAAGTGTTGTCTGACAGTCTCCAAGTCAGACTTGTACTGTGGCACTTGCTTTGAATACTGAAGTCTCTAGTGAGTGTACATAGGCAGGGATTCTGAACTCACTACAGTCAACTGTTATGTGTATGTGTGTGTGTGTGTGTGTGTGTGTGTGTGTGTGTGTGTGTGTGTGTGTGTGTGTGTGTGTGTGTGTGTGTTTCTTCACTTGATGTGGGATACTGCTACCATCTTCCTCTCACCAGACTCTGCTGATGTCATCAGTCATATCTGTCTCTCAGGCATGTTCTGTTAATGTCACAGGCTAGGTTAAGTTCCCTAGAGTGAGTGACTCTTGTGCCATTAGATTTGCGAATGTGCAGCATTTTCATCAGGGCAGGGTCAGAGACTACCTTGTAGGCTGGGTACGAGTCACCTCTCAGCAACCTGTTTGATACAATGTACACTGACATGGCTTTCAGTCTATCCACTTACATCATGGCATGGTTTGGCGGCCCTGTATTTTATTGATAAGAAAACCCTGTGGTCTATCCAGCTGCTGCAGGTGTCTGGTGAGGTGCATGCAAAAGGGAGCATTGTACTCTATTATTACTGATCTGATGAGGGTCAAGTACAGTAGTGTTACAACATCTTCAGACCTGGATGTGATGCCCTTACTTATGAAGTGCATGACGTAGATAGCTTTCCTTACCACTGTGGAAACTTGGTGGTCAAAGTTCAGATTGCTATCTACTTGTGTTCCCATATCTTCTACAACTGGGTCTGAGCTTAGGGGTGTTGTCAATGGTGTAATTAGTAGGGGATTCCACTTTGACAATGGCTTAATAATGGCACATTTTTGTGTTTAGCCTTAGACCGTGGATTTGGCACCAATCATTTGTTTGTGTTAGCCCCTCCTGTAATATGTTAACATCAATGGGGGATTCAATGATTGCCCCCAATTTGCAATCATCAGCAAATTGGTAAGCCAATGGCTGTCTACTTCAGCCTGTACTTCCAAGAAATATATTCCAAACAGTAAAAGGCCCAGCACAGATCCTTGTGGTATGCCACTGGTGACGACTCTAGTGGTAGAGGTTGAGTCACCAATTTTGACAGTATATGTTTTCTCAGTGACCCAATTGGCTACCCATCTAGTGACATAAGGGTTAATTCCCAGTTGCTCCCTTATTTAATTTCTCCAAGTCTTTTGAGTTTTTAATAGCATGATGGGAATGGTCCCCATTTCTAAGCCAAAGTATGATTAAAGTTCATGAAATTAGTATTGTTTCAATCTTTGATGTTAGCCAGAAGTGGTCTTCGGAACACCCACAATGTGCCCAGTAATGACTCCTGCAATTTGATTGGAGTTACATGTATCAGTAGCATATCTAAGTATGACTGTAACTTTTTTTTATAAGACCTGTTGCTCTTACTACTACTGGAACTGTCTGGGTATCCTTCTACCACATTGTCCTCATTTCTGCCTGCAAATCCTGGTATTTTAAGACTTTGTGTCTCTCTGTATGTAAGACACTATAGTCACTGGGTATAGCAATTTCTATGATCACTGCTTTTTTTGTCTTCTTTTCATGCACTACTGTATCTGGTTTTCTCACATCTGTTTTTTTGAACTGTTGGTAATGTGTGATCGCATGTGATATAAACTTCATAATTTTCTATAATGCTTTGTGGTTCATGTTTTCATTGTTTTTCAGCTACTTTGATATTATAATGTTTGCACAATCCCCAATGCAACAGTCTTGCCACATTATTATGCTTTTCAGTATACAGTCCTTCTGCCATTAATATATCACAACCAGCAACAAGATGTGCAACTGTTTCCAGTTCTGTTTTACAAAAGCTACATTTGACTGTTTCTTCCACATGTTCAATGGACTTTGTAAACCAACGTGTACATAGTCCACTACCTGTCGTCATTTGGTTTAAATTCACCTGTTCTTAACCATTCCTACATTCTATCCTGATCAACATGTTGTTGTTCTAAGAGTTTTCTATACTTGCAACTATATTTATGCATTTTCCAGATTTCTTGCCTTCTCTTCTCATCCTTCACCTTATATATATATATATTTTTGTTTTCTGGCACATTCAGTTGCTGCCTGATTTTTATCTACTTCTGGTTTGATTTGCATTCCCGCTTGACGCCGATATTCTTCTGTTAAACTAAGCAGGGAAGTCATCTTAGACTTATTCACCTCATGTTTCAAAACTTTCAGTATGTTTGCATCTTGTGAGGACAGCAGATATATATGCATTCCCATGACTGCAGGTCTATACATAGAATCAGTTTTAAGGAGGCCCATACCTGCTTCCAAACAGGGTATATGTAGTTTTGGTATGCAATGATTTTTATAAATCATTTGACGAGCATGAAGCATCCTTTTTGTTTTCCTGTAAAACCTATCCAACACCTTTTGGGGCCAGTCAGTCACTACAAAACTATGTTAGAACAGTAAGAGCAAATTGGTTTATAGCTTGGACTTTGTTCCTAGATGCCAATGCTGTTTTCAGTATTCATTTTAGTCTTCTAAAATATTCCTTTCTAAGTTTTATTCACATTTGTTCATGCTTTATTGTTGAGCCTTCATCAGTTTCCAAATATTTATGCACTCCCTCTTGCTCAAGTTCTTTTATAGCACATTCCTGTCCCAAACTGATGTTTTCTTGGTGCTGCAGCTTTCCTAATTTAAAGGTTGCTTTTGCACATTTATAAAGACCAAATGACATTCTTGTATCATCTGAAAGAGTTTTGACCACTTGCAGTTGTGCTTTCAGTTCCTTTTCTGATGAGCTATATAATTTTGTTTCATCTACAAAAAGCAGATGAAAAGTCTTTACACTATTTTGTTTTCTGGGAGAGAAATGGTTTGTCACTGTTTCATGGTCGCTGAAATGTAATCGATAAGTGCAGAGTGTGTCTTATACATTTTAAGCACTCTTTATCTGTGAATGTGGGATACTGCCAAATGATTTTTGTAGTCTATCCATGCCATACTTAGATTCTTCCCCTTTTTACAGTTCTCCATTATGACTTTATTTAACAACAAATGATCCTTTGTTCCATATTACTTTCTTTTGGTACCCTTTTGTTCTATTGCCACGACTGAGTTTTCTTCTAAATAACTATAATCTCTGTTGGCATCAGTTCCAGTGTATATTTTATACATCATTGGAAGGCAAGTTATTGGTCTACAGTTTTTAGGGTAACTTGTAGGTTTACTTTTAATTAGAAGCATTGTTTTCCTGTTATTAACCAGGTTGGTGTCTGTTCAGGGTGCACATATAAATAGTTCTTACTCATGGCCAAATCTTCCTGTAAAGATGTTAATACTTTGAGTCAGAAGTTAGGTACTGCATCTGGGCCTGGAGATTTCAAGTTAGGAGCTTTTCTTAACCTTGTCTCAGTCTCTCTGGCTGTTACCTCATCCCATTTCATATCCTGTACATTTGAACTTCTTATTCGTTCTTTTACTTATTCTATTTATTTAGCATCTTTGTTATCTTCCACAGGATCTTCATAGATATCTCTCCAAAATGCATCTATTTCTTCTTTTTTGGTGGTGTTTCAATTCCTTTTGCCTTGTTTCCCAATTCTCTATAACATTTTTGGGTCATCAATAAATTGCTTGTTTTTTTTTACTTTTCTTTTATATTTATCGGCAGATCTTCTAAGTTTGTCTGCCTGTGGTGATATTTTTAGTTTATTATTTTCAATAGTCCATGAACCTGTTCTGATGCTGAGAATTGCTTTTATCATGTTTATCTTTCTTAGTATTTTAGTTGATCTGTTCCCTCTTCTATACTTTTCTAACAGTGACACTTCTTGTCTTAACTGCTTTGTAGTTTTATCTGTTTGATACTTCCATGATGACATTTGATTTCTCCCCTTCCTTTCTCTTACTGCCCTGTGCTTTTGTGGTAAGACGTTATCTGTTATTACTTTAGCTGAACAGTAATAAATCCTATTTACTTCTATTATATTGCATGAATCTCTATGAACAGACCTAATTACTGTATTTGTTTGTTTTACCAAACTTCTAACTTTATATAAAAACAAAAAAAGCTACTTTACCAAAAGTAGTCTCAATTTCTTCTTCTTCTTCTTTTGGCTTTTCCCGGTTAGGGGTCGTCACAGCGGATAATCTGTCCGCTCATGATTGGCAGTGGAGTTTTATGGTGTCGAGTTGCCAGCCCGACACCCAACCTTCCACAGAAGGCATACACATGCACGCACTCACACCTAGGGACAATTTAGAGTGTCCAATCCACCTACTGCATGTCTTTGGGATGTGGGAGGAAACCGGAGCACCTGGAGAAAATCCATGCGACCACAGGGAGGACATACCAAAGGTAGTCTCAACAAGTAAAGAAAATGCAGGAACAAAGATGAGATGAACCACCAAGGCTGTTGTGAGACAAACACATCATATTAAAAACCAGATTCTTTAATACCAACATTAAAAGTAGCATAAAACAAAGTTCTAGGGTGGATAAGCGCTTTCGGTAAAAACCTTCTTTAGATCCTCCCCCATTAACCAACAATTGTTCTTATAAAAGAAGTAGTAGCCAATCATCAAGAATCAGGAACAAGCTGGACCAATGAGCATCTCAAACTGAATCAACCATTTAACATATCAAGATGACCAATGAGAGACTATCAGAAACTATTTCTTCCAATCAGGAGGATTCCAGTCTCAAGTTCATTCAGAATCACAGTTGAATCAATCAACAAATACAGGAACAAGCTGGTCCAATGAACTAGCCATATTGAACCAGCTATTTAACATAACAAAGGGACCAATCCTCTTTACTCAGGAAGCTTGTTCGCTAATATGAACCAAATCATGACTATGCATAGTCAGGAAGCTAGTCTTCCAATGGAAATTAGACCTTGATTATTCACTCCCAATTGGAGCAAAAGGAAACTAAGGAGCAAAATACAATGCCCATGCTGACTTAGATGCAGGCTTTCCTGAAGGATAGCATGATTTTTCTTTTCTATCAGTAAAGTGGCTCTGTTTCTTAACAGAACTCTTTGTTTTTCTGATCAAGTGACTGTGCACAGTGACAGCTGCAACCAGCAGATCAAGGAAAATATCTTCAAATATAAATAAGGCAATATCTGTTAGTAATTGCAAGACCAAAGTAACCAATCGACTGTGGTCAAAAACACCTTCTCCTTATATGAAGGGGAAGAAAGTAAGACAACAGAATTCATAGCCTGAATATATACAAGTCCATAATGCAATCAGCATGTTACATTAGATCAATTGCATTTCTTGACAAGGCCTCTTGCTTTTAAAATGGGCTTAAGGGGGATTACACCATTAAGACCAGGTGGGCTCTGAGCTCTGAGTTCCATAATCCATTTAGTTTCTTGTAGTTCAGTGTTGTTACATATATCACCCCTTCGCAAATTCTATGGTCATAAAATGAAACTGGTGTGTTTTGCTATTTTTAATGTACTCATATAAGGCATTGGTCTCAACACCATTATGAATGTCAGATATGTGCCCTAGAATCCGATCTTTAAAAGGTCTATTGGTTTTGCCTACATAGTAGGCTGGACAGGACATGCAAGTTGCTATGTAAACAATGTTGGTGCTCTTACAAGTAGCTCTTCCATGGAAACAGTATTTGAATTCAGTAACTGGATGTACAAAATCATTTTTGTTGTAAATGTGTGGATAAGCCTTGCAAAAACCATATCTCCATGTCCCTTTCTGTGCATCAGATGTATCACTTGGATTTTGTCTACTACCAAAACTATCATTCTGACAGAACAGCCTTTTTAATTTTTTTTGCTCTTGTAAGAGAAAGTGGGAGAATCACCCACTATGTTCCTGATTTTGGAATCTGAAATCAGAAATGGCCAATATTTCTTGATTATCCCACTTACACAGGCATTATCAGATTTGTAGGTTAAAGTACATCTCAGATGATTAGTTCATTGTCTAGGCAGAGTCATTACACTATTTGAATCTTGTGAGTAGTGGGGATGTCCTCTGCTCTGCCTTAAATCCATTACTTCATCACATTCCATATACACTTTGTTCCTTTTGTAACCTCTTTTAGTGAAAACAGAGACTAATTTCTTCTGTTCATCAAAGTAATCATCAGTGCGTGTGCACAATTTGGACACTCAGGTTACCTGGTTCTTGACTAGTTTGTGAAAGATGTGCCTTGGGTGCATGCTAGTTTGATGTAATATATGATTGCGCCATGTGGGTTTTCTGAAAGTGCTGGTGTCTATTCCATTTGTGGCATCCAAGGTCAACCGTACATCTGGAAAATCAATAGTGCTAGATGACACTTTCAGCTCAAACTCAAGGAAGTCAGTGGTACTTTCCAAGTAACCAATGAAGTTACATAAACTGCATTAATCCCCTTCCCAGACAATAAAAATGTCATCCATAAAATGGTTATAAGAAACCAACTGTGTGTTCCATGTATTATTTGGGTCTATCGCCCATTCATTTTCTCATTGTGCTAAGACCAATTTAGAATAGCTGTTAGCCCATAGGGTACCCATAGCAACTCCCTATGTTTGCCAAAAATATACATCTCCATAGATGAAAATATTATTCTCAAGCACCAGCTCTAATAGGCTACATATGACGGAGGTGTCAACATCATTTGCTCGACCAAATTTTCTAATACATTCAATACCAAAGCAATTTGGTATTACAGGAAAGAGGTTCCAAATGTCCATGGTCACAAGTAGTAGGCCTTCTTAATTAGTTCTAGTGCCTATCTCCTCATAAAGGCAGTTAAGGAACTGAGGTGTATCACATAGCACTGTTCTAGCTTTAGGTAGCAGTTGCTTTAATTCATCCTCCAAAAAGAGAGTGGTTCCATGATCCACCCACTACCTGTGACTATCGGACACATAGGTGGATCTTGTTCATTTTTGTGCACCTTTGGTAGACCACATATACTTGGAATTGTTGGATTCATAACATCAAAGAAATTATATTGTTCCTGAGTAATATTTCGAATCATTGGTTTATCATACAATATATCTTGCATTTCCTTGATGAGTTTCATCACAGCCTTGCTGTTTATGTTGTTATAGGTGCATCTATCATTCAACATGCATTCCATCTTGCTAGTATAATGGTTTCTGTTCATTACCACAATTGCTCCACCTTTATCTGCAGGTCTTATGACTATGTCCTTTCTTTTCATTACATTAGTCATTGCCTGACATTCTTCAGTACTTAAATTGCAAAAATGTTTTTGATGACCACCTTGCCTTAATTGAGCGACCTCATCTTCACACAGGAGAACAAAAGTGTTGACCACTGGATGGAAACGAGTTACAGAAGTACTGTTTTTTTATATTGCCTCCGTATCGTTTCACTTTGTTCATTATCATTACCAAAAATATATGTGAGTGTAACATTCCTTCCAAAATGCTTTATGTTGTTGGTAAATCCATTTAATGGTGAATGGAGAGAGGGTATGAAAGAGCCCTTTCTCTGAAACAGCTCGTTCCATAGCAGTCAGCTCTTTATCCAAGATGTTAAAAACCAATGAGTCTGTCTCAAACTCATCACTTAAATGACTTTCCTTTTCTTTCTCTTCCTGCTCATAGATCTTGGACCTCGTGACCCTTTGTTCTGGATTAAAAAAGAGAGATTCTGATAAATAAGTAAATGAATAGTGCCTTCTTTGGGTCTTGTAGCTGATGTTGAGCTTGATTCCTCTATTACAGCCTCTGATACTACAGCCACATTACTTATTTTGTTGGTTGATAATGCTGACATTGCTCTCCAAAATCTATGAGCAGGGACAGAAAGAAAAGGAAAGTCACTTAAGTGATGAGTTTGAGACAGATGCATTGGTTTTTAACATCTCGGATAAAGAGCTGACTGCTAAGGAATGAGCTGTTTTAGAGAAAGGGCTCTTTCACACTCTCCCTCCATTCACCATTAAATAAATTTACCACTGACATAAAGTGTTTTGGAAGGAATGTTACACTCACATATATTTTTGGTAATGATAATGAACAAAGTGAAATGATACGGAGGCAATATAAAAAAACTAGTACTTTTGTAACTCTTTTCCATCCAGTGGTCAACACTTTTGTTCTCCTGTGTGAAGATGAGGTCGCTCAATTAAGGCAAGGTGGTCATCATAAATATTTTTGCAATTTAAGTACTGAAGAACATCAAGCAATGACTAATCTAATGAAAAGAAAGGACATAGTCATAAGACCTGCGGATAAAGGTGGAGCAATTATGGTAATGAACAGTAACCATTATACTAGCAAGATGGAGTGCATGTTGAATGATAGATGCACCTATAACAACATAAACACCAAGGCTGTGATGAAACTCATCAAGGAAATGCAGGATATACTGTGTGACAAACTGATGACTCAAAGTATTTCTCAGGAACAGTATAATGTCTTTGATGTTATGAATCTAACAATTCCAACTATAAGTGGTCTACCAAAGGTGCACAAGAACAAACAAGATCCACCTATGCATCCGATAGTCACAGGTAGATGGTGGATCACAGAACCCCTCTCTATCTTTGTGGAAGATGAATAAAAGCAACTGCTACCTAAAATTAGAACAGTACTACATGATACACCTCAGTTCCTTAACTGCCTTTACGAGGAGATAGGCACTAGAACTAATTATGAAGGCCTACTACTTGTGACCATGGACATTCACAGCCTCTTTACTGTAATACCGAATGACTTTGGTATTGAATGTATTAGAAAATTTGGTCGAGCAAATGATGTTGACACCTCCCTCATATGTAGCCTATTAGAGCTAGTGCTTGGAAATAAGATTTTCATCTATGGAGATGTATATTATTAGCAAAAATGGGGCATTACCATGGGTACCCCATGCACTAACAGCTATTCTAACTTGGTCTTAATGCAATGGGAAAATGAATGGGCGATAGACCCAAATAATACATGGAACACACAGTTGGTTTCTTATAACCGTTTTGTGGATGACATCTTTATTGTCTGGGAAGGGGACGAATGCAGTTTATGTAACTTCATTGGTTACTTGGAAAGTACCACTGACTTCCTTGAGTTTGAGCTGAAAGTGTCATCTAGCACTATTGATTTTCCAGATGTAAGGTTGACCTTGGATGCCACAAAAGGAATAGACACCAGCACTTTCAAAAAACCCACATGACACAATCATATGTTACACCAAATGAGCATGCACCCAAGGCACATCTTTCACAACCTAGTCAAGAACCAGGTAATGCGAGTGTCCAAATTGTACACTTGCACTGATGATTACTTGGATGAACAGAAGAAATTAGTCTCTGTTTTCATAAAAGAGGTTACAAAAGGAACAAAGTGTATATGAAACGTGATGAAGTAATGGATTTAACAGAGAGCAGGGGATGTCCCTACTACTCACAAGATTCAAATTGTGTAATGACTTTGCCTAGACAATTAACTAATTGTCTGAGATGTACTTTAACCTACAGCTTCGATAATGCCTGTGTAAGTACTGTGTAAGTAAGATAATCAAGAAATATTGGCCGATTTTGATTTCTGATCCAAAAATCAGGAACATAGTGGGTGATTCCCGCAATTTCTCTTACAAAAACAGAAAAAAAATTAAAAAGGCTGTTCTGTCAGAATGATGGTTTTGGTTGTAGACAAAATCCAAGGATACATCTGATGCACAGAAAGGGACATGGAGATGTGGTTTTTGCAAGGCATGTCCACACATTTATAACAAAAATGTTTTTGTACATCCAATTACTGAATTCAAATACTATTTCCATGGAAGAGCTACTTGTAAGAGCACCAACATTGTTTACATAGCCACTTGCATGCCCTGTCCAGCCTACTATGTAGGCAAAACCAATAGACCTTTTAAAGAATGAATTCTGTGACA
This sequence comes from Protopterus annectens, assembly GCF_019279795.1. Classification (NCBI taxonomy): domain Eukaryota; kingdom Metazoa; phylum Chordata; order Ceratodontiformes; family Protopteridae; genus Protopterus; species Protopterus annectens. The sequence continues at coordinate 4,974,036 of NC_056734.1, read as the reverse complement.
CCTATCTGACATTCATAACAGTGCTGAGACCAATGCCTTATATGAGCACATTAAAAATAGCAAAACACACCAGTTTCATTTTATGGCCATATGTATGCTAAGAGAGAATTTGAGAAGGGGTGATATACATAACAACACTGAACTACAAGAAACTAAATGGATTTTGGAACTCAGAGCCGATCGCCCACCTGGTCTTAATGGTGTTACCCCCCTTAAGCCCATTTTAAAAGCAAGAGGCCTTGTCAAGAAATGAAATTGATATAATGTAACATGCTGATTGCATTACAGACTTGAATATATTCAGGCTATGAATTCTGTTGTCTTACTTTCTTTCTCTTCATATAAGGAGAAGGTGTTTTTGACCACAGTCGATTGGTTACTTTGGTCTTGCAATTACTAATAGATATTGCCTTATTTATATTTGAAGATATTTTCCTTGATCGGCTGGTTGCAACTGTCACTGTGCACAGTCACTTGGTCAGAAAAACAAAGAGTTCTGTTAAGAAACAGAGCCACTTTACTGATAGAAAAGAGAAATTATGCTATCATTCAGGAAGGCCTGCATCTAAGTCAGCATGGGCATTGTATTTTGCTCCTTAGTTTCCTTTTGCTTCTACTGGGTGTTTTCACTTGCTCTTTTCCTCACATGAATATGAATAGTCAAGGTCTAATTTCTATTGGAAGACAAGCTTCCTGACTATGAATAGTCATGACTTGGTTCCTATTGGCAAAAATGCTTCCTGATTAAAGAGGATTGGTCCCTTTGTTATGCTAAATAGCTGGTTCAGTATGACTAGTTCATTGGACCAGCTTGTTCCTGTTTTTTGTTGATTGGTTCTACTGTGATTCTGAATGAACTTGAGACTGGCATCCTCCTGATTGGAAGAAATAGTTTCTGATAGTCTCTCATTGGTCATCTTGATATGTTAAATGGTTGATTCAGTTTGAGATGCTCATTGGTCCAGCTTGTTCCTGATTCTTGATGATTGGCTACTACTTCTTTTATAAGAACAATTGTTGGTTAATGGGTGAGTATCTGAAGAAGGTTTTTACCGAAAGTGCTTATCCACCCTAGAACTTTGTTTTATGCTATTTTTTATTGTTTGTATTTAAGAATCTGGTTTTTAATGTGATGTGCTCATCTCATAACAGCCTTGGTGGTTCGTCTCGCCTTTGTTCCTGCAACCTTCTAACTTTTGGGGTTTTATTGACTTTCTGTATTCTATTTCTTTCATTGATCTTAATATGTCTGTCCTTCTCTATTAAGTCAAGCAACTCTTGTCTTACATCATTTTCTTCTAAACTGAGGGCACATTCTTTGTTCTCCATTTTCTGCAGGCATTCTATAGAAAGTTCCAGAGCATCTTCCTGTGCCACATTCTCTTCAGATTCATCCTATCACTCCAAAACTTTGACTGCATCAGAGTGGCAAACAGTTTCCTGTTCCTTCCCTTGCTGTGTAACTCCAGCTGAACTTTTATACTGGTTTCCTATGGAAGGCTCCAAAGTATCTTTATATGGTAACTGATCAGATGTTTCATGCTCCACTGGTTTCTCCTTAATTTGGGGATCCATTGCTCTATCCTGCTGTGATGTTATCAGAGTTAGACTTTCTACACTAAATCCTTCACTTTGCAGTTAATCCGTACTTCCGTTTCTATTTCCTTAACTTCTCCACTACTAATCCTCTTTTCCCCTTTGTTTTTTTTTAATGTTTTGTATTGTAAGATTTTCAATATATGGATGCCTTTGCCTGTATTTGTCTTCAGATATATTTGGTGCTGCTCTTTTTGTATTGATTAGTTTTGCTTTTTCATTTGCATAGATATTGCACCATATTAAATCTCTTTTTCTTTCCCATGTCCATATTTCTTCTTCAGATGTCTCCTGCTCCTCCTGTTTCTCCTTACTTGGAGGACTCATTGTTCCATCATGCTGTGATATAACCTGTGTTAGATTTTCTACACTAAATCCTTCAATTTGCAGGTATTCCATAACTACAACGTCTATTTTTTTTAACTTCTGCTTTACTAATCTTCTGTTTAATGTTCCCTTTTTGTGATCATATTTTCTGCATTGTGAAATTTTCCATATCTGGATGCCTTTGCCTGTATTTCTTTGAATATCTTTGGGGCTGCTTTTTTGTATTGGTTAATTTGGCTCTCTCCTATGTGTAAATATTGTACCATATCAGATATCTCTTTCTTTCCCATGTCCATATTTCTTTTTTTATACCTTTCAAAAATCTCTAGATTTTGTTCTTTATATTTTCACACTTCTTCAGTCGCTCTTTTTACAAACAGCTCAAGGTTTCTTGGTCTATATAATGTTTTGCATAAATATGTTGTATTAATAAACATAAATTTTTATTTGAAGCTTCTGACAGTTTTTTCTTGTACAAGTATCTTTCTTTCCACTAATATCTCTCTTAATCTTTTTGTATAGCTTCTGTCTCGAAATTCTGGGCTTTTTGCATAATAATAACAATGCACAATTTCTTTCTTATCCTCAATAGTCCAATCTGTCATCTTTATGGCTCTTTTTTAGCCTATCGCTTTTTGTGATTTTTGTGGACTACTACTTCTTTCTACAACAGGGCCCCATCCTCCCCCTGGGCCTGGCCTAGCCCCACTGTACGAATGTTTCCATGTCTTGAGGATTCTACACTGTCATTTCTTTCCAGTCCTGCCACCAGTGTGTCTATCAGGATGTGGCACTTTTTTATCCGGTGTCTTGTGCACCCAGCTATCCTCTTTATTTTTTAACCTACTTCAGTCCATGATATATGCTATATAAAATACAGTCTATATATCAGTGTCGTCTTGGTGAGATTTTGTGACAAACAGGGTCCACCTCATGAAGGTATTCACCAAGAATTGAGGGTGAATCTGGTTCCAGCGGTACTATTCTTCTTTGCTTGCTGATTTATCATCTCTCCATTTAGACCCCAGCTAAGAGAGTTTCTCAATGATACTTGAGTGGGGGATTGTGTCAAAAGCCTTGGCCAGGTCAGGATAGGCTGTCTTACCTTCATCCAGGGCTTTGGTGACTTTCTTGAAGAAGTCCACTAGGTTTAATAATCATGATCTACCCTTAATAAAGCCAAACTGGGTTGGGTCTAGACTTTAAAGGTTATCTATGTCCTTGTTAATAAGGTCCGTGATGATTCTTTCCAGGGCCTTGCAGATGAGACTGGTTAGACTTAAAAGTCTATAGTTCTCAGGATCAGCTGATGGCCCCGTTTGTGCAATGGGATTACTGTTAATGTTTTCCATTCTGCTGGAACAAAACCAGCTCTCAGGCTATGGTTAAAGAGGATAATAAGTGAGTCCACTAGGTCCTATTTTTGATTGCTTAGTAAGCAACCTGGGATGTTATCTGGAACCATTGAGGCCAAGTTTTTAGCCTTGGAGAGAGCAGATATGACCTGATCTCTAGAGATATTAAGCAGAGACCTAGTGTCAGGTATGCTCTTGGGTATAGCCGGTGGGAACAGAGGGGAGAAGTTTGTGCCAAATATGTCAGATATCAGGTTGGCAATTTCCTCTGGTGCAGCTTCATGTTTAGACTCCTAGCCTTAAGCAACAGAACTTTGACTTTGCCTTCAGTAAATTTTGTTTCATCAGAATTTTGTTGCTTTGACATTGCCTAAAAAAGGTACTATGAATGAGGTAAGTACATTTGCCAGTATCTGACAGCCTAGAGACACAGGTGCAGACCATCTCTGGCAAAGCAGCATGGCCTCTTAACCATGTCATCCCAGGCTGAGAGATACTGGAGCCCTGTGATTGACACTAGAACTTAAGCCAATTGTTCAAGTCATTCATCTTTAGTTTATATTGTGACATCACCCTGGGTGAAGATAGAATTATACCTGCCTAGGACACATAATCTGAGAGTTTAGTCATGTGTCTCTTCATATAGTCCAGAGAGATACATCTCAAGTAATTCATCCCAACATGAACTATGACAGAGTCATAATGATACTTGGTGAGAGACATGAGTGACATGGTATGATACACTTGTATGTATACTGTTGGCATATTAGGACATGTATTGCTATACTGGAGTAGATCAACCATTGCCACAGTTTACATTCTATTATCACAGTGACAATTACTGTATGGCATAGGTCTGCAAATGTCAACATGCCATCATTAAATAGAATGTGATACATCAATATAAATTCATATTGATTATATGGTCACATAAGTCATGTCTCATGCACATGCTGTTATACTGTGATATACACAGCAGTGTATCATATGTTTTGATACCATTTCAACCTTGTGGAATTCATTGTATGTGCTGTTGTTTTGCCATAACCAAGTATTATCGAGGGGGTCAGCAGCCCCATTATGTGACATTTGTGTCAGGAAATGTTCTGCATGAGCCACAAACAACTGATCTCTAATGTGTCCTGATATGGCATCAGGCTACTCAAATACAGCTTTCCCATGGAACACATATAGGGATATGTTGTGAAATTGATGTAAGTATATGACATTATTACAGTTGAACAACTGTGCGCATAGTACCAGCATGTCTAATGTGATGAATGACCATAGTTGTATGTGTAGGTCTTTTCACAAATCATTTATTCCAATACATTTGAAATGTTAAGTGTAATAACCAACTGAGCACAGATGTGCATGTTGATGCCACCAGACATACACAACCAGAGGAAACAGACAATCTACTAGCTGACAGTCTGTCTTATATGTTACCTTCCTGTTGCCACTGGCCATCAGCCAAAGTATAAATGCAAACGTTACTCAGTTTCTATTCTAAGGAGGGCAGCTCATCTGTGTGACCTGATCTCTAGAGATATTAAGCAGAGACCTAGTGTCAGGTATGCTCTGGGGTGGGAACAGAGGGGTGAAGTTTGTGCCAAATTTGTCAGATATGTTTGGTGCTGCTCTTTTTGTATTCATTAGTTTTGCTTTTTCATTTGCATAGAGAATAGAGCATACCTTTTATCACAGACTCAATGGGCCGTGACAACAATACAGGTTGCCTATAGTGTGACTCAGAACATGGACCTACCAGAGAGGTTTTGATCCTTACTTCAACACAGCCTCCAAACAGAATATGTTCCCATAGAAGGATGTACATCAACATGCAGCCATCTTACGAGGGGGGGGGTCATCACCTGATGCATGCATGTATAGACTCATTTTGACTCTTCTCATTTGTGAGGTAGACCAGCATGTCATCATGGGCCTTTTCTAAATGGACACTGGTAATATCCCAGCTGTGTGCGAAAGACGTGTGATTTGCTCAGGCTAATTCCATCTGTTACATCTGTTAGATGTCCTGATGAAGGTCAACAAGGGCATGCATGATGACAACACTATCATACTGCAGAACTTGACAAGGCCAAGGAATTTGACAAAAATCCACACTGTAAGTATTACTGCGACACTGTCGCAACTGATCATAAACACCTGTATCACCAAGTGGGTAGACCACTGGTTCACATATGTGACATCTAAATATGTTGAAGCATGTGAAGTGACCTATATCTAGAGTCCAGTGATCAGGTCCATACCTGAGGGCTGTGTGCTAAGCCCTTTTCTGTTCATTATTTAAGTCACAGACATCAATAATGACATACATATCCTTTGTCCAAACAGCTTTTAGCTTTCTGGAGGACTGCAGATTGTGGACAATCATTGAATTCAGGTGTGATATTAGTTTAATACAGACAGTATCAACACACACAAAGGATTGCTGCCATAGCTATGAGGTCACATGAGATGAAAAAAAATCATGTGGGGATTGTTACATTATAAAAGCAAATGCACAGCCTAATGATAGTGTAGACATCACACCCTATAAGCAAATCAATTGGTATGTGACCTGTGTACTCAGGTAGATGGTATGCGGAATTTCCACCAGCATGTGCCCACAGTGGTGACTACTCCCTTGTATGTAGCACAACTCTTGAGTATGTACAGAACATCCATATCAAAGACCATTATACTTCCATACTTCACAGCCTTCATCACACCAATAACTGAATAAAATGCACCCTCTTTCATGTACCACCCAACATATCTTCAGGGATGCATAACTCAAGTGTACCACATTTGCCACCATGAGCTCCCACACATCTTATTAGCCATACCTAAGTATTCATTAGTGCCTGATGGTGCAGAACCCCCATCAAGATGTTATTCCAGAAGCACATGTGATATGTGTTCCTGTGATGCACACAGTACATACATACATAACTGTTTGACAACATTGATGGCATGGGTTACATTTGCGACAGTGTGGACTGTGCCATATATATGCCATGCACACCTGTCAACTAGCCTGAATTGATCATAATCTCACATACAGGTATAGCAGTGTCCCTCTTAACACCTCCAGTAGATGTTACAGTATCAGGACAGTGTGCTTGATTCCCCTCATAGATTGCTGAGAACCCATAATAGTTGTACAAGTATGTTTTTGCAGAACCATCTATGATCACTCACAATCATATATGTTATATCAGAGACATGGGATTGCTGGTGGTATTATTCTGATATTGTCCATGATTGTACGTGCTTTGGTCTACTGTTGCCCAAGAGTCTGTTACTATGTGTCCCACTTGGTTGAGACCTATGCTGACATTACAGTCATATTCTGGCAACTCAATTTGCACAGCTTTTCAATATACACGTAACCCCTATTGTATATACCGTCCCTGATATATGTCCTGTCTATTGTTCATGTCAGAATATTTATATCACACAGAATCCTCTCCACTGATATGTCACTTTGTGTGACAGTCGGATAATATACAATAACTATGCGGTACATACTGTATCATGTTGATATGTGATTAGTGTTCATGCTGCAACTGTCTTCACTGACATGCCCTCAGCTGCTGTACATTACCATGCTTCACATGTCCTCTTTCCCTGTGTTCACTTCTTCAATTCATCTGTGTCCATATTCAACAGACACACTTCCCCTGTCGCTTTGTTTATAATGCAGCCTATGTATCCTTATGGATCATTTACACAACTTTTGTGCAGTATGTCTGAAACAGATATCTACAATATTCTGTACCGTATACACTTTCATGCAATGTACTGGAACTATATGCATTGCTTTATTAATAACCCTGGTAATCATTGTGGCAGTCTGTGCAAACACGCAGACCTAGTTTGCCCATAGGTAAACAGGTCTATATGTCTGCTGCTGTCTGTGTTGCTTCACAAGATTTGCTGGCCAGCAACACTGTTGTTGTCCATGAAACTGCACTTGTTTATGTTTAAACACAGAGCATGCGTGCACATGCTATTAGCACTGCTGCTCACTGCACAAACACGTAAACTTCATGTAGGCTTCGCACTAAGCCTACACAGAATTTATTCAATCACCAGGATCTAATATCTTCTGAAAAAAATTCTGTCCTTCAGCAACACTTAATAGCTAATAAATTTGTTCCTTCCTATCGGGCATATTTTGATGCACAACATTCTCATTCTGTGCCCTGCCCAGCGGCACTCTTAAACTGGCCAAGTTGGCAAATACTACTTTTTTTTATGAGTCAGAGCACCTGTTCATGTTTTACACTAATTATTCTGCTTACTACATTTTTGTCTCTCTTTATTCTGAAAGTTAAACTTTCACAGTTAAAACCACTTTATCAGGGATATCAAAACAGGCTAAACAAATTTAGTCTGTTTTAATATCCCTGAAGAAGCAGTTTTAACTGTGAAATTTTAACCTGCAGAATAAACAGTTTGGATATTTTTTGTTACTAGTGGTTCTAGTGCATCTCGTATTTCATCATTCTCTTATCTGTGTTGCTACCAGATTTATTAACCAGGAATCATAGGATCATAGGATCATAGGATGTTACTAGGCTATTGGCCCTGAGGCCTGTATAAGCCTCGCCAAGAGTTTAGCCCATGTTTGGACACGTCAGCACCCAAAGCCTCTGTCCAGCAGGGACACAGGTGGAATCCCAGGGGTATATTTTCTGTTTCCCATCCAGTTATCCAGGTTGCACGTAAAAAGGGGTAAAGAGGTACTCTGCTTGATGTAAAGGAGTCTATTCCACAGATGGGGGAGTCTCTGAGACACAAATCTGTCCCGTCAACAAGTCTTGTTGATGTCACAGAGCAGATTGATGCCGCACTTGCGGCTTACTCAAGTGAAGCTTGACTTATGGATATGCAGCAGTCCCATCAAGGTGGGGTCCATAGTCCCATCAAGGTGGGGTCTATATCCATTGCTTGTTTCATTTTTTGAGTATAATCAGTTTTCATATACCAAAAATGTCATCAGTCTTACACACAACTTTCTTTCTTGTCTTGTAGTACACTGTTAACAGAGTTTAAATATTAACGGTAGCATTTCAGAAATCTTTAATTCCAGATTGTTGCCAGCAGAGAACTTTCCTTTTCAAGCAGTCCTTCAACATGGAAAGTCACCTTTATTGTTAGAACAACTCCCCTAATAGCAGAGGGTGATGATGTTTATTTTGCAAGTGTAGCAGCTCCTCAAGATTAACAATTCCCTAGTCGGGAAGACTTGCTGCATAGCGATGCTTCTCACACACTTTGCCTTACCATTTATTTCTTTGGACTTTACTTCCCAGCAAGTTGGGCCTATAGACACGGAGCTCTCAGCTAAATGCAATTCTACCATGTGTGTTCCGAGAGTGACACAAACTGTTTTATAGCAGTCCTGTGAATACTCACCAACTGTTTGCAGACAGTGATTTCTACTTCCTATGAAAAGCAGGAAAATTCAAAAAGTTAAAGAAATCATGCCTGTTCATAGAACGTGTTTTTTTTTTTCACTATTGCAATCCACCACACATTGAATTATTTGTTGCAGTTTGTTACGATTACACTCTGCACACTATGATATTGCCACCTTTGCACCCAACAATTTGTCTTTCAATCTTTCTTTAATTGAAAATGTTCCCATTTATATAGGTTCACTTTTTTCAAGCTACTTTTCATTTTCATGAAAACAAAATATCCCCAGTAGACTTTCTTTGTTAGTATGCCAGACTTTTCCTGCCACAATTTTCTTTTTTACTTGTATAATTGCAGAGCAAATACAATATATTTATGCACCATTGGTTTAACATCTGTGCATCAGTATTCTTCATCTGTTTCAGATGCATTATACTATAAAACCTCTAGCTTGAGAAGATGCTGTTTATACTTTCATTTAGAGTCCATAATGCAGTCACTATTTTCAACGCACACAATTTGGAATTTTGTCTTATTTTCTCAGAAAGCCAGTTCAAAAATTTTGTCAACATGTTTCTTTCACCAATGTTACTGAATGCACTTTTTTTTGCTACCACAGAAGTAAAAAAAAAATCATCATACTTTTTACACTAGTTATTGCTTCATTTTCTTTAAACATAACACTTTTTCATGCTTTGCATATAGTAGCATTAGTCTTTTTGTACTGGAGCATTTACTTTTCCCAAATCACAGGTTATTTGAAATCCCACTGCTTCACAATTCAGTTGTATTATTTCTTCAGTTACAATGAAGTAAGCCACTTTTTTTTTTTTTTTTTTTAGAATTATAGAATTCAACACAATTTTGTAACACTTATAACTTTTATATGCTCAGCTTCAGGAATTACTTGAAGAAGCCACTTGGTTAGAGACATTCATCAGTATTTGTCATGATAGCAGTGTTTCTCATCCTGTTCTTCTAATTTTGGTTTAATAATTATTTCATTTTTCACTCAAAGTCCAGCTTCCATTTCTAACTCTGTGCTTTGGGTTTGACAAAGAGAAGCTTAGTGACTCTATTCAGCACAAATCAGCAGGCAGTAATAAAAACTTGTATGGGTGGGAAAGTCATAGAAATCTTCATATCTTGTAACTATATTCTCACTTGGTGAGGTAATTATTTATTTAACATTTGTTGACTGGGAAAGTCCGACTATAATAGAGCCTATTTTCCGTGGAGGCCCGGGAAGAAACACTCCAGATGCATGCCTTTGGAATCTGGGAGGAAACTCACGTAAATGCAGGGAAGACATGCAGTCTCCACACAGAAGGCACCCCAGCTAAGAATCGAATCAGAGAACCTCTTGCTGTGAGGTGACAATGTTAACTGCTGAACCCCTGTACCACCTGATGTAAATGGTGAGTGTGTGTGGAGGCAATATTTGATCCTGAAAAAGTCTGGCATATTTGTAAAGACAAGCACTAAATCATTTGTACTCAATAAAATATTTTGTGAATGTTGTACAGCATTTGATTTCTGTGGAGGATTTTGTTTGCAACACATTACTTTGGTTTCTATATTTGTAATACTTCTTTGAAATACACTGATGAGCCTACACTCATTTGGGAACTCATTCAACAATGCTTCTTTGGGAGGCTTACTGCTACACTCCCATTTCAATCCACACTCTAAAATTTACTTTTGCTAGATTCACAGTAATCAAAGTATTTCAGAAGCTTATAATGCAATAGCATTATTGGGTAGAAAAATGGCTCAGCAAGAGTGTAAGCAGTTTATATATATATATATATATATATATATATATATATATATATATATATATATATATATATATATATATATATATATATATATATATATATATATATACATATATATATATATATATATATGTATGTGTGTATATATGTATATATATATATATATATATATATATATAAAAAACCTTAGCAACAGATCACAGGAAAATTCCATATATCCAACAGAGAAATGCATCCTAGATCCACAACAGCTTTCTGTATTTACTAAAGATACATCCCATCATACCCAAGGCCTTAAACTGCTTCAGTATGCAGACACCATTGTATTACATGAAGCATTGTGATTACTCTCTGATATTGAGAAAAAGACAATTCATTCAAGCAGTGCAGTGGTATGAGACCAAATCTTAACAAATATAAAGCACCCCCTGCTTAAGTTGTTACGGATGGGTCTTGTGCTAGACAGTTCAATCTGCCAGTACTTATGAGAAAATGACAGCATCAGAATAAAAGATTTGGTTCTTCCTGCTGTCAGTACTAATAAGGTGCCTCCTCTTGTTAGAAATTTGGAAAGTAGGTAGAATAATAGGATGTGCGTTTGCCTGCATTTTCTCTGAAAGATACGAAGGCTAAAACTCAATTATATGTCAGTATTCAGTGATGTCACACTGTTATT
>NC_056734.1:4930368-4960368 GCF_019279795.1 Protopterus annectens | reverse complement strand
CAGTAGCTGTAAAAGTGCTGCACAAATAATGCATATTTGTGCCATTCTTTTGACTGATTGTATTTCGTTAACAGAGCTATAATCTTGTTTCTTATTTTGCATATATATTTGTATCACTATTACCTAATTTTTCCTTTCTCTTATTTTATTTATTTATTTGTCACTTTTGTATGCCTTACAAAATCAGACTTTGTTAGCAGGGTTAACATAGTCAGCAAACTGTAAATAAATAATTACATGAAATAATTTATTTCATACAAGCAGTATGAAGAGTGGAACAATATCTGTTCGTTGTTTGAAAGATAAAATACAGCAAAAAGGCATTGATTAATATGAGGGGAATGATCAGGAATTCTTTTAGTAAAAAGCATTTACTCTCTGTAGGAGCAAATAACAAAGCTATTTTACTTAAGAACAAATTATGTAGGTGGTACTAGTCTCTCTCTCTCTCTATATATATATATATATATATATATATATATATATATATATATATATATATATATATATATATATATATATATTGATAGATGTATATATATATATATATATGTATATATATATATATATATATATATATATATATAGATGTATATATATATAGTGTGTGTGTGTGTGTGTGTGTGTATGTATACATATACGTATACATGATCAATTGTTCAGTACATCATTCTCAGTCATAGTTGTAAAAGTATCTCACCAAGGACTTTATATAAATAATGCTACGTGCCATTTGTAAAGTACCACAGAAAATGTCTATACTGAAACCCTACAATCCAAATATAGAAAATGGCATAAGTTATTAAGAGTGTTGAAATATATAATATTCAGTCTTATCCTAAGCTTTTGGTTGTATTTGGAAATTGCATTTTTATCATAACTAGTCACTTAATAAATGTGGTAGGAAAAATAATCACATGCTGTACAGTGTCAAAGCATGTTATATTTGTGAAAATATTTTGGGAAGATGACAGCTATCTCATTTAAACAGTACTGTAAAAACATGGCTACAACAAAACATCAGGCTGAATTATGTGAAGTTATCAGTTAGGAGGTGTAATGTTCAACAGAGGTGCACAAGTTTTTATATTTTGCAAAATATTTTAAGCATCATCAGTCTACTGCATAAACCCAAGAATGGAAAATTAATATCTAACACAAAATCTAAGTTTTTGATAGCTGCAGTAATACATTTTATGGAAGAACATTTGTTTTCAGATTTCACTGAAAGTATTCACAGGGTGTCAGGCTAAAAATAGTACTCTGGCAACATTAGAAGAAATAAGAGGACAATTTGTATGCACAAGTTCTAGTACTACTGAAAAACATTAAAATGTATGCCTTGCTTTCTCCTTCCTCACCCCTAACATGATGAGAAATGTAATCTAGAGACTGAAATAGAAGAGAGGAAGAAAGTTAGTAACAGGGGAAGGCTAGCAAGGACAAGAAGTATATTCTAGGAATCCTAGATAAACAGTGTGGTAGGTGTAGCCAGATGCCTCTAAATACAAATAATCTGGTTGTTAATTCAAGAACAGAAATGTAGACTTTCATGGAGTAAGTGAAGGTTTTACAACATAGGTTCGCATGATATCCCGCTGATAACATCTACTTGGATTTAACAAGGTTAGGGCAGGACACACACTAGGTGGCACAGTGCAAAATTAAGAGAGCCACACATCCTGCTTATCCAGAAATTGGGATATCAATAAAACAGAGACAATAATAAAAATGGAATCAAAACTTTAAAAGTATACTCCCATACTAAAAAATGGAAATAAATAAAAATAATAATTGTGAACCTCTGCAATGCAAATTATGGCAATTCCTGCATTGAATGTAATGATCTTTCTTGGGTAGCAATCCTGATGTAGAAATGATTCTTGCATATGCTGGTAATTCAAGAAACAAGATGCATGGTGAATGATGACTATAGACACCATTGTAGCAGACATGCAAACCCTTTTATCACACAAAATCTGGGGGTTATACTACTCAATGCTAGAAGCATAAATCTCAAAATGCACTCACTTGAAGCACTCCTTAAAATGGAGAACATTGACATCTGACAAATAAATGTAAAATAAATAAATAAATAAATCTGTGCAGTGACTGAAACCTGGTTCAAGGCTCTGAAGAGTACCACAGCATTACCAAGCTATAAGTCATACCACACCTTTCGGCCCCCTAATCCAGACCGAAGCACTAAAGACAGAGATGTCTCCATATTCATAAAAGATATGCACACCTCCAGACAAGTAGCCCAATGTAATGCATCAGAGATACTTCAGGTACAGCTAACACTGGGTAAAACTGCAAGCCAGGTTGTAGCCTGCCCACCATGTCCCAAGACTCCCACTACACATTCCTAAACACACTGGAAAATATTAGGGTACAACCCAATACCCTTATACTGGGAGACTTTAACTACCCCTCCATTAACTGGGAAAAGTACTCATGTACCAACACACTTGCTTAACTTTTTCTGGAATTCATTAATTCCATTGTCCTGGACCAACTAATTCTTACCCCAACCAGGGGTAGAAACATCCTTGACCTGGTCATTACCAACATGGGCAACCATTGCTCTACACCTGAAATCAATTCCTCCCTGGTCAGATCTGACCGCAAGCTTATCACCATGGACATCCACATCCCATCCACACCCCTACTAAAGGAAACCACCATAAAAAACTTTTCCAAAGCCAATTTTAGGCTTCTAAAAACAGCGGTGGCAAACTTCACGATGCCCACGCAAATGGAAAATAGGTGTATGACTGCTGAATCATAAACCAATCCACATTAAGAGCATATACACAAGTGCATAGAATGGGCCATACTAAACAGAACCAAGACGCTCTCCTCCAAAAAAGGGAAGTCAATCTGGTGGTCCCCTACCATTAACAAACTCTACAACAGAAGGAAAAATCTGTTGCAGAAAAGAGTGAAATCACAAGACTGGAAAAACTCCCTTGTTAGCCTCAGCAAAAAACTGAGATTCCTCATCAAATCATCTAAAGATAGCTATGAAAACAAAATTGCTGCAGATTATAAAGGCAACCACAAGGCATTCTATAGTTATGTCAAGTGTGTGTGAACAGCGTGAATGGATAATCAGGTAAGGAGTGTGTGTGAACAGCATGAATGGATTATCAGGTAAGGAGTGTGTGTGTGTAAATGCCCCCCACATAATACACCTGCTGGCTATAGGTGTTTAGGCTCAAACCCTGTATCTTTGCCTCAGGGTAAAAAGAGCCTAAAGTCCCTAATCACCACCATTTCTAAACTTTGTTCATATTTTGTTTTCTAACAGTTGTGAGCTATGGTGAGAAGTGAGAACTGAAGTTGTATTCCCCAGCTGTGGCGAGAAGTGAAAACTGAAGTTGTATTCCCCAGCTGTGGTGAGAAGTGAGAACTGAAGTTGTATTCCCCAGCTGTGGCGAGAAGTGAGAACTGAAGTTGTATTCCCCAGCTGTGGTGAGAAGTGAGAAATGAAGTTGCATTCCCCAGCTATAGTGGGAACTGAAGTTGTATTTCCCCCATTATTGTTTTTGTTGTTTGTCCAGGTTATTTGTGCTAAGATGCGAAGTGAGAACTGAATTTGTACTCCCTCATTATTGGCTTTGTTTTTCCAGGTTTTCTGTGCTAAGAGGTGAGAGCTATCTAAATGATAGCCATTAAGTTTCAATCTTCCTATTTTTCAAACTGCTGATTTAGCATAGTGGTATGTTGCACTGACTGTAGTGCATATGGTTCTTGGTTAAGACATGCATGGTGGTAAGGATTGTGCATTTTATTCTAGAAACTTTCCAAAATTATACAAGCAAAGTTTAAAACGTGTCCCTGGTTTTTGGGCTCCCCCCCCCAATAAATGTTGTTTTTTTCCAAATTTCTTGTGCTGCAAAGTTCAAAGATACAGCTGAGTGTTGAGTACATTTTACAAGGAGCTGAGAGCTGCAGGGGAACTAAAGTTTAGTGCAGCTTATGCTAAGTCTGCTTGTATTGTTAATAGCACAACAGGTAATATACTTACTTTTGATGCAGAAGGCTGTGGGTTCTTCTCCCACAGTAGGTAAATGCATTGCTGATACTGTACTGTATTGTAAAGGGGGATGGATGCTGTAGTCCTTTTTGGCAAAGATATCTAGTAGTAACTATGAACCTGTTATCAGTTTGCCATCCATTCCCTATTGCAATATTACTAGCGTATCATTTTTTAATGCAACATAGGCAATTTATTCCTCAAGGGCAATAGGCACTTCATTTGTAGATGAAACAATGAAATATAAAGTTGTTTGCTAGCAGCAACTTCTTCATTAGTTACAGATTTTTTTAATGTGATATTATGTAGATGGCTTTTACTGGTTCAGAGATTGTGCATATTTACTGATACTGGTGGACTGTAGAAGTTTGAGTAAACTTCTATGATGGAAATGTTCTGAATTTGGCTGTTTTGTCATTATTGGTGCATGCATTTTGTTTCATTGTTTACTGGAAAAATGTTCAAAACAATAAATTTAAAACGCTCTCTAACAACTATACTGTATTGTACAAGGAATATATTTTAATACAATCAGGAAGGTGTATCAAAGAACACGTGATGTTTCATGTGCAAGGGGCCTATGATTTAAAAATAGCCCAAAGTTAATCTTTATCTGCCTCTGGCAAAATGTATTTTCTTTGAATGTGGGTTTCAGTGCTGTTTCAATGAATGTGAGTTTCAAGGGCAGAGAAGTTTTAATGCTAGGTCTAGTTTCATTGTGAGACTGCATTGCTTTGTTTAGCAGATATTTATTGGTGTTTGTGCTGTAAAATGCAAAATAAAACCTTTCTGGCAAATCATTTAGGAATGAAATCACTAAATAATGACAAGACGTTAAGTTTCAGACGTCATAATCTTCAGAAAAATGCATGCTAAAGCAAGACCTGATATTCTATCAACTGCCTTAAGTTTATACAAGATCAATTTTAGTACTGTTTGTATGTTCCTCCTATATATTTGGCCTTGTCCAGATTTTCTGCATTAAGAGGTTGAGAGGTATGTGCAAATAAATCACTTTATAAAATTAGGAATATCCAAACCTCTCAACTGTCCCCAATTTTAGCTCAAAATGTTGCTCTCCCCCTAATAATCCCTCTGCAAAATAGCAATTTTGGAAGAAAACGTGGAGGGTTTACTTTTATAAATAACTGTAATGATCAGAGTTATATATTACTTTTATTTCAGAAATGCATATAGATTCTCTAATTTTGTCAGCTGCTCATGTTAACAGTGCTCATATTAAAATGGTGTCCCTTCTTTGACAGGTTCCCAGCTGTATTGTCTGGTAATTTTATATTTTTGCATCACATTTTTGGTCAGTTTTTCATAAAATTGCAGTTTTCTACAAATTAGTGGCAAATCATTAAAGACTGAAGTTAGAAAATAATGGCAGACATTTGAGTTTCAGATTTCATACCTTTCAGAAAATTCATACTAATGCAAGACCTGCTACTATTCTATTATCTTTCTAAGTTTATAAGAGCAATATTTAAAAAAAAGTCCTTATTTTTGTGTCTTTGCCTCAGTTTTATTTATGGGTTTTTAAGAGGTTGAGATGTATTTGTTTTGTGTGTGTGTGTGTGTGTGTGTGTGTGTGTGTGTGTGTGTGTGTGTGTGTGTGTGTGTGTGTGGTAGGTAGGTAGGTAGCATACTTCTCAACTGTCCAAATTTTGCAGAATGTCCAGATTTTTGCCCCATATATTTTCTGTTCCTCATTTTTGAGGCTGAAGTTGCTAAATAATAACAGACATTTGAGTTTCAGACTTCATGTCCTTTAGAAAAATTCATACTAGCACAAATCCTGTTATTCTACCAACTTTTTCATACTAGCACAAATCCTGTTATTCTAGCAACTTTCTAAGCCCACAAGAGCATTATTTAATATCTGTCCCTGTTTATTTTAGGCTTTGTCCATATTTCTTGCACTAAGAGGTAGGTAGGGGTGTGTGTGTGAATGAAACACCCTAGTTAGCGGTAGCAGATGGTTAGTAATTTACTCAAGCTCAAAACCTGTACCTTAGTTACAGAAAACAAAAGCATGAATCCTCTACCCCAACTACCATGCTGCATTTTTCAAAGAACTGACTTTCAGGTTTATTTTCAATTCAAGAAACGAAGTTTGAGTGAATCTATATTATATTACTGAAGAGGCATTACAGCGAATGCCTCTTCATCGACACTAAAAGAGTGAACCGTGAATTACAAGAATGGCTGTAGCTTGGCTGGGGAGGGGGGTAGCAGTTTGAGAGCTGTGAGTACAAATTTGAAAATCCTAGCTACACCCCTGAACCCAATTATGCAGGGGGGCAAGCCCCCCTGCACCCCCACACCCCCGCTACTTACATATACTAACTCCAAGATCGCACTACAGTGGGGAAAATGGAATATTCCCTTATCTCCACTGTACCGTGATCTATGACAGCTACTCGGCATGCTAAGTTTCACGAAAGTCAGTTTTCATTAACACTCAGTTTCATGGAACTCAGCTCAGTCATTTTAGTTTTGTGAAAGTGTGCTTTCATTGGATCAAAGTAGATCTATATATATATATATATATATATATATATATATATATATATATATATATTTATATATATATATATATATATATATATATATATATATATATATATAGTGGGATGTTAAAAGGAAAATAAGAAAGTAGATAAAAAATGTGAGGGAAAGAATGTGGTGAGACAGGGAAATTACATTAATGTTTTACTGGTAGAGAATACAGATTTAAAGAAAATACGATGATGAAGTAATAAATATAAGTGACCAGTAAATTCATTATGGAGAAAGAAAAACAAAAAGCTTTGAGAAATCAATAATGTTTTCTTCTTAATATGAAAATGTGGTTCGATATGTAAATAAGCATGCATACATACTCTTAACTTATGGAGTTGCATATTCAAAAAATGAAAAATAGGAGAAAACAAAGCAATTTAACAGATGGTATGAGAAATTAATGGAGCACATCAAGTTTGGATATTGCGTTAAATGTAGATAAACCTGGAAAGATCCTATATTACTTAAGAGGTAGTAAAACATAAGTTTCAAAAAAGAATGCGGACTGCGTTACAAAGGAAATGAAGTCAAATATGAGGAAAGGTGTTTACCTGGTTATATTAGATGACTTAACTCCATTTAAGCAGAATAGTCAGGAGTGTGTACTCCATGGAGGCATAAATGCCCAGACAGAGTAGGAAGGTTAAAATCAGATGTCATCTGTGTACTGCTCACAGCCACGCAAACAAGAATTTTCATTGAATCCCTTTCTCAAAGTGAAACTGGTGCAGTGGATACTAATGACGTAAAAATCAAATATGATAAAATATTTGAAACATATATAATATAATATAATATAAATTTGGCATAACAATATAAGAGAGACAGTGGATGGATTTTTATGTTAGTCTATAGCAACTATGAATCAGGGGCATCTAAATAATGTAAGGAGTCAATGGACAAACCCCCTAGAAAATGAATGAATATATGATATGAAACGATGGAGTAAAAGTGGTCTCTAGTATTCTAATTTTGCAAGGTGTTCACATTGTATAGCAATTTTTTTAACATTTCTCTGCGATTTTCTAGCAATCTTTTTAAAACTCCCACTGCTGGGTCACTGCAACTCCTTAAATTTTAATATACTACAAAGACTATGAGGTTTTGGTGCTGACTGTTATTCATCCTTGCCAAAATCAAAGCAGATATCATGAGGGCTCAGCTTAACATAGTCACATAGTCGCAGCATATAATTAAGAGTAAGGCATTTTAGAGGATACTAAAATACTGATGCTTAAATAAGCCTGTACATGACTTTTAAGCATAAGTTAATTTACAATGCTTGCATATTGTCTGTGTTTATTACAGAAGCCCCATCCTCTTCTAGGAATCAAAATCTACAATGCCAGTAATTTGGTATGGGGTGTTGTTATGTTAGTGTGTGCGTGTGCGTGCGTGCGCGTGTGTGTTTGTGTGTGTGTGTGTGTGTGTGTGTGTGTGTGTGTGTGTGTGTGTGTGTGTGTCTCTGTGCTTGTTGATATACTTGTAGATATCTAGCCACTTGAACGTATCAAGAAAATATCTACACACACACACACACACACACACACACACACACACACACACACACATACTTTTGTATTGATTCATTTATGATATTGACAAATGAATCATTCCAACTACAGCATGTAATGATGATATAATTGCTGAAACCTGATACATACAGTTTGTGCTTTCAAGCCATGTTCTGTTATTACCAAGTTCCCCTCCCTAACTTTTCTTTTTGTTTCAAGATAATAAATGCATCAAATTTTATTTCTATGCTGTATAAAATGGATATAACAATCCACTATTCTAAAACGCAAAGAATTTCAAAACAAAAAAAGTAGTGCTACCTTAGCCCAGTAGCTCTTTCAGTGAAGAAACATCCAGGGCCCTTTCTCCTCAAGAGAATCAATATAGATTTACATTCATCTGCAGACAAAATTAATGGTAAGTCAACACTTCCAGTTAGGCCGGAGATGCGTGACATGTGTTTTCATATTGCTCATCTCTTGTCATCCTTTAACCTTAAAAGTATTTAAATGATTTGATTATAACCAGGCTATATACGGAGCATATAGTGTTTTAAGAAGAGGCAAATTCTTGGCTATTGTCAAAAAAAGTAAGAAGAATTTAAAGTGTGTGTAAAGGACTTCAGAGAAATCACATGACAGAGGTAAAACTTAGTCAGTTGCTCTGATATGGCTAGTAGCATAGACTCATAATCACAAATGGAAAGCTCAGGTAATGGTTACTAACTCAAGATGAATATACAGGAATTGCAAGAAATTAAATCATAATTTAACGGACTATATAAAGAAATTGGACATCAGAATTAAATATATTGAAAAAGCCCTTACTACTCATTCTGGTTAACTTACTGTAATGAATACAGGCATGTCTGTACTAAATAGTAGTAATATTGATGGCTGGTGCAAAAACTTATATTGCAGAAAACAGACTGATGCCAAATACAGAGCAGAAGTAAAACTGTATATTTAATGGCATTTCTGAGCAAGAAGAGGGTCTAGACTATGCTGGGTTTATTCAAAAGAAACTAGCTAAATGGTTTGTTTTACAAAAACAGATATAAGAGCCAGGAGGGGTCACTGAGCATTTAGCAGTACTTGATATCCTGAATGCCTTGACCCCTCCTGGTGCATTTTGAATCATTTGCAATAAGTGAAAGGATTTGGGCAGTAATTTGGGTCCCACATAAAATAATCAGAGTAAGAGATAGTACAGTATTCTGTTACTTTTCTGGAACCCACTCTAACAGGCGTTCATTTGAATCACCTATAAAAGTATGCAAGCACAAAAAGAGATTTCTTTTGCTATAACCAGCTCAGTAGAATGTCTGTTTTAATAGTGGTCCAGTGGCCCTTTCTCATCTAGGGGATGCAGTCTCTGAGTTAAAAAAGGAAGCACATCAGAGGGTCCACTTAATAAAACTGCACCTGAGAGACATGAGAAGATGGAAGTGCAAATTCTAATATGCGCTCAACTAGAACTTCTGAACCACTCCCCATATTAAAAATTCAAATGGAAGAGAGGAAAGAGCAGCCCTTGCAGCAGATAAGAAAGGAAGACCTGATATTTAATGGCTCCAGTGTTTACTGATTCTTGTTTAGCTGGTTCTTTCTCATCACCTGTTTGGGTCCTAGTAGGGGTATCCACTGTGTTTGAAAGTGTTAAGATATATGAATCACATTGCTTCAGACTACTTTTTAGCACAGATATGATTAAGTACTTGTAATGTTATGCTTATTTGTTTTCTTTAGAGCGGGTGCAAAATATGGTTAGGTTTGTCTATATTATCTATAGTTGGCAATTGCTCTGAGCAACTTTGAAACAGGCAGGCATCTTTTGAATTTTAATTCTGGATAACCCTTAATGATGGGGAGTATAAAGTGGAAGGAAATGCGTGCCTCATTATAGAAACTTCTTAAAGCAATACTGATTTTAGACATTATAAACTTCAGGAACTCACAAACTCACAGTGTGTTAGTTGTCTAAAATAGCAAAAATGTATAGTTGTTTCTTTGATTAAATAACTTTTCAATGTTCAGTCATATTATTAAGAACAAGCATGGGGGGAACTACTATTTGACAGCAACATACTGGAAAGATTGTTCACCATCATTCACAGAATAAAGTTGGAACTAGCTGTCATTACTCCTTCCCTTATTAGAGCATAATACCACCTATAGTCCAGGAATCCAAATCTTGTGAAAAATCCAATGGTCTGTTTTATTCATATAAAATAAATTCTCCTAGTGTCTGTGATTACAGAAAGCCTTTACAGAGTAATTCCTATTCTAAAATACATCCCTTTTATACACTAATCTTTCAATTACATAATTAAAACAATTATACAATTAAGCAACAATCCAAAAAGGCTATCATAAAAAAATCCAGCTGCATTCTCTATTTAAGCCTCTAGGATAAAGTGTATTATATTTTAATATAAAAATGGATTCTTTTTTTCTTAAATAATATTTGGCACTTTCTTCACTCAAAACATTACTATTGAGTTGTACCAGAACTGTAACCTGTAAACCCTCCAAATTCCCTTCATGGAATTTATTAAAATGTTCCACTATAGGGCTAGGGATTTTATTATTCCTAACATCTCCTACATGTTCTTTTATCCTGACTGCTAAACTACTTTTGCTTTCACCAATTTAATACTTGTCACAAGGATACTTTAAATCATAAATAATACCTGCACTTTTACAAGAAAGAAATCCCTGCTCTTGAAATCTTTTACTATTTATAAATCACATATTTACAAACTGAGCAACCCCCCACAGGGTATAGTTCCCCTTACCGTTATTTCTTCTTTCATTTGACTAACTGGTCTCTTATAAACCCCATGTACTAAGAAGTCTCTCAAACTTCTCCCTCTTTGATAGGAGAAGTTAAGTCTGACTTCTTTCAAGGATGTTACCTCCCTTGTCACAATATTCCAATATTTTTTTATCAAATTTTCTAGTCTGTCTGAAAACAAAGTATATTTAGGAACAAAATTTTTTTCATCTACACTCTTTTGATAAATTCTATCACTTTTATTTTTACCACAACATTTAGGAATTTTTTTTATGTTGTTAACCTCATCGTAACCTTCTTTAACCTGTTGTCCATTATAGCCTCTTTGCAAAACATGGTTATTACCCATTGTGTTTCTGTCTCACATTCATCTTTATTACTACACAATCTATTAATCCTAAGTATTTTCCCATATGGAATGGATGCTAAAGTGTGTTTGGGGTGACAACTCATGGCATGTAGCATTAAATTCAGTTGATCAAATTTTCTAAATATTGTTGTTTTTATCTTTCCACCTGGCACCCCCTCAACAGTGATGTCAAAATAAATAGTCCTACTGCCTTTCTGTAGACTGTCAAACCTCATAGAGAACCTATTATTCTCTAAATATTCTATAAATTGCTCTACCTCCTCATGGCCTCCCTCACAAATAAATACAAGGTCACCAATAAACCTATGATACCCCTTTATATATTTTTGATAGCAATGACTCCTATAAATATGTGTTTGTTCAAAAAGGCCCATAAAAAGATTAGCATACATGGGGGTGAAAGCCACCCCCATGGCTGTCCCTTGCATTTGTTGATATAAGTGGGCATCAAATTCAAAAATATTATTTGTGAAGCAGAAAAAAATAAGCTCCTTAATATTTTGAGTTTTTGGGCAGTCTCCTAAAAAATTTTCCAAGGCTTCCATACCAAATCTGTGCTGTATACTTGTATAAAGACTAACAACATCGTAAATCATTAAATACATCCCTTCTTTCCATTTTAGTGTTTGTAATTTGTCCATAAAATCAAACGAGTCTTTGATATATGAAGATAATTTCTTTACCTCCTTTAATAAATGCTGATGTGAAAAACAACCCAAGTTGTGGGTAAAATGCCCACTACCTGAGACAATAGGTCGTCCTGGGGGAGAATGAACATTCTTGTGCATTTTTGGGACACAAAAAAATCTTGCAGTTGTGCTATTCTTTCTCCCAAATTTTTGTTGCACATCAGAATCAGTAAAATACTTCAAACGTAAGCCTTTGTGCATTAAATCATCATATTCCTTAACAGCTTTTTCATATACTCCCATATCTACTTTTTTGTACAATTGTTCGTTCTCTAAATGTATAATACACATATAGTAATAATCCTTAGACTGCATTACCACCAACTTACCCCCTTTATCAGAGGGTTTAAATACCAATTGGTCATTGGTGCTCAGTTTTTTTAAACATTCCCATTCTTCTTTATTCATATTATAGTTTATCCTTCCATTAAAAAAATATTTTAACTCCTTTTCTGCCACATAATTCCATGCATGATAGAACTGCAATATTGTCATTTTTAAAAGGGGGTATGAAATTACTCTTACTAACAACTCCCATAGTGTTTAAAGTGCAAAATGCTTTGGCATCAATATCTGATTCACAGGAATAAAAACTTCTTCACTAGACATAGTAACATCATTCAACTCTTCACTTTGTTCTACAGCATCAACATTTTTTACAAATTCCTTTATATGCATTTTACGTAAAAGTTTTAAAAGATCCCCCTTAAGTTCATAGGACCTAGTTAAAACAGAAGGAATAAGTTTGAGACTTCTGTTTAATATTGTCATTTCCGTTGAAATGAAGTCATACCCCGATAAATTAACAGCATATTCATTAACTTCATACAACCTATTCGGTACCTTATTGATATGTCCATTTGCCTCTTTTCGAACAGGAACCAAAATTCTGTTCCCTGTAGGTATCTTGTCCATGCCAAGTTCTTTTCTTATTGGCTTCTTGAGGACCTGCTTGTTCTCGAAAAGGTTTTTGTAAGTATTCACCATTATGGGATTTTGGTAACACAGGAAAACTTTCATTGTCGGTATCTCCCTCTTCCACTGAGGACACCACACTTTCCCCAGAAACATAATAACTGGAATGTGATGACTCAGCCTCCTGCCTCTCTTGAAATCTTATGCATTGACATTTTGGTTGCTGATTGGATACCAGAATAAATGCTATCTTTCTATCATAATGGCGGAGATCCCTCTGCAGTTTCATTTTTTTTTTCTATTAACTAATTCCTTTTCAAAAGAGAAAAGACTTTCATTAATACTCTGCAGAAAAGTCTCAAAAAACGAGCTGGAAGTGTCTTTTAAAATATCTAGACACACTTTTCTTTGTTTCTTCCTTAAGTTTTTGTCTTTTAAATGTGTGTGGGTCTCTCTCTCTCTATCAAGATTTACATCCACTCAGTGCTGCACCGATGTGCATCTACTATCCACCTGTCATAAAAAATGTTATCTTCCTCTGATGACAGGTCAAAAGGGGTAGAAGGACTCTACAAATTAAGGTATACAGAAGTTTGCTTAAATATCAGTTTTTCCATCTGAACAAAAAGGTCCTGCATGGTGGGGATAGAAGACAACTCTGTTCTTTTGCCTATAGCAGCAAACAGATTAGAAAACCATCTAGACCTATCCTTTTCCCATTTGTTTAACACATTGGTCATGTTTTCCAAATGAATGTTAGCATTTCTGTCCATTCTATCTGCTTTTTTATTCCCCTGCGTTCCTTGCATTTGAAGCAGATGATTGTCTAGAGTTTTTTGAGTCAAATCCATCCCTGTTTCATAAAAGATATGGGGCAATGATTCAAACGATTCATTAGTCATGAAGAATATTTCAAACCACCAAGCAGCAAAATATTAATATTCCACAACCAAAAATCCAGGAATCCAAATTTCGTGAAAAATCCAATGGCCTGTTTTCTTCACATTACATAAAAAAATTCCTAAATGTTGTGGTAAAAATAGAAGAGATAGATTTTATCAAAAGAGTGTAGATGAAAAATTGTTTTTTATTTCTAAATATACTTTGTTTTCAGACAGACTAGAAAATTTGATAAATAATTATTGGAATATTGTGACAAGGGAGGTAACATCCTTAAAACAAGTCAGACTTAACTTCTCCTATCAAAGAGGGAGAAGTTTGAGAGACTTCTTAGTACATGGGGTTTATAAGAAACCAGTTAGTCAAATGAAAGAAGAAATAACGGTAAGGGGAACTATACCCTGTGGGGGTTGCTCAGTTTGTAAATATGTGATTTATAAATAGTAAAAGATTTCAAGAGAAGGGATTTTTTTTCTTGTAAAAGTGCAGGTATTATTTATGATTTAAAGTGTCCTTGTGACAAGCATTATGTTGGTGTAAGCAAAAGAAGTTTAGCAGTCAGGATAAAAGAACATGTAAGAGATGTTAGGAATAATAAAATTGCTAACCCTATAGCGGAACATATTAACAAATTCCATAAAGGGAATTTGGAGGGTTTACAGGTTACAGTTCTGGAACAAATCAATAGTAATTTTTTGAGTGAAGAAAGTATCAAATATTATTTAAGAAAAAAAGAATCCATTTTTATATTAAAATATAATACACTTTATCCTAGAGGCTTAAATAGAGAATGCAACTGGAAATGTTTTTTATGATAGCCTTTTTGGAATTAATTGTTTAATTGAATAATTGTTTTAATTATGTAATTGAAAGATTGCAGTGTATAAAAGGGATGTATTTTAGAATAAGGATTACTCTGTAAAGGCTTTTTGTAAGCCGAGGCGCTAGGAGAATTTATTTTATGTGAATAAAACAGACCATTAGATTTTTCACAAGATTTGGATTCCTGGATTTTTGGTTGTGGAATATTAATATTTTGCTGCTTGGTGGTTTGAAACATAATACCACCTATGTTTAAGCAGAACTTAGTTAATCAATATGTAAATACTTTTGTATGTGTTGGTCTGCTTATTGTTTCATTATTTGAGATATTGTTTCTTGCTGCTAATACTGTTATTTACATTTTTGATTCTTATATTATGCTGTTGGATAAAAATTTGGCAGTTAATATGGATTGGCTAATGTTTAATAAGCTTGGGGAGATTAAGTTGTAGACAATAATTTCTTTTTCATTTTTTGGCTAAAGAGATTGATAGTTTATATGATTGATGTAGCATTAACTAGAGACAAATGAATAGTTTAGTTTC
The DNA here is from genome assembly GCF_019279795.1 of Protopterus annectens. Lineage (NCBI taxonomy): Eukaryota > Metazoa > Chordata > Ceratodontiformes > Protopteridae > Protopterus > Protopterus annectens. The sequence continues at coordinate 4,945,206 of NC_056734.1, read as the reverse complement.
TCGAAATGTAATTTAGTTGATGAATCCTCTTTTAAAAAGGTAAAGTATTCTCCTATATAGGGAAGTACAATCCCTATATTGTCTTATTACAACAAACTCATATAATAAATATGGGACATTTCAAATTAACTAGGTTTTGGTATAAACTTGCAAAGTTTTTCTCCTGTATCACTGTAGGGAAAAGGATATTAATTATATAATTATATAATTAATGAGTCCCTGACCACTAGGTCAACTCTAAGTGGTGTGTTGTCAATATGATAGTAAGGGTGGATGACTTCCAGAAGGATATTATTATCCATTTCTTGGCATTTAGTTTTAGTCCATGACTCTGACACCAGTTGTTTTTTCTGTGTCAGTCCTTCCTGGAGAACATTTGTGTCATTGTGGGATTTATTAATAGCTCCTAATTTGCAATCACCTGCACATTTAATCAGCCAGAGATCACTGACACTGGCCTTGACTTCAGAGAAGTAAATGCCAAAAAGGAGCGGACCAAGGACCAATTCCTGAGGGACTCTGCTTGTAACTGGCCTCTTTGTAGAGGTGGACACCCCAATTTTAACTACCTGGGTCCTGTCTGTGAGCCGGTTGGCTATCCACTGGGTGACATATGGGTTTCTACCTAACCTCTTGAGTTTGTCAACAATGCCTGAGTGAAAAAATATGAAAGAATAGCCTTTTGACCAACTATTTAGGTCAAAACAACTACAAAGAATATAAAAGAATAGCCTTTTCACCAACTACTCAGGTCAAAACAATTAGAAAAAATATAAAAGAATAGCCTTTTGATCCTTTTTTTTACCCTATCCACTATCTTACGGTTTATGCTAACTAGACTTCAGGGTGCTCACAGTGCTTTATGTCTAAGCTTAACAACGCCTGAATGGGGTATTGTGTCAAAGGCAGTGTGAACCATTTTGCCCTGATCCATTGCTTTAGTGACTTTCTTACAGAAGTTCACTAGGTTGCATAGGCATGACTTGCACTTGATGAAATCAATCTGGATTGGGAGCAGTGTCTGGAGGTTTGCTATATCATTATTGATCATTTCCATGATAATTCATTCCATGGCTTTGCATATAAGACTAGTCAGACCTATGGTTCTGTAGTTTCCAGGGTCTTTAGATGGCTTAAATTTGTGCAGGGGGATCACTGTTGCTCTTCTCTATTCATGAGGCATGAAGTCTGTTTGGAGGTTACAGTTAAATACAATTCCAGAAAGCCTGATAAGTCATATTTCATGCTATTTAGAAGGCATCCTGTAATATTGTCTGGGCCCAGTGATGCAGTATTCTTGGCCTTGGAAAGAGCATTAGGGACCTGTAAGTTAGGAGAAAAAGAGTAAATTGGTTTATAGACTGAATTTTGTGCCTAGATGTCAACACTCTTTTCAGGATTAATTTAAATCTTCTAAACTATTTCTTACTAAGTTTTGTTCACATTTGTTCATGTTTTATTGTTCATTCTTCATCAGTTCCCAAATATTTATGCACTCCATCTTGCTCAAGTTCTTTTATATCACATTCTTGTCCCAAATTGATGTTTTCGTGGTGTTGCAGTTTTCCTTCTTTAGAGGTTGCTTTTGCATATTTATCAAGACCAAATGACATTCTTATATCATCTGAAAAAGTTTTGGCAAATTGCAGTTGTGCTTTCAGTTCCTCATCTGGTGAACTGTATATTTTTAAATCATCAACAAAGAGAAGATGAGAAGTCTTTACACTTTGTTGTTTTCTAGGAGCCAAATTATAGCCATGACCTAAGCTGTTAAGTAGACAGCTTAATGGGTTAAGGGCAAGATAGAATAACAGCAGTGACCAAGAGACACCCTGGAATATCCCCATCTGAATTTTTTATCCCTGGAATAATAATCTGCCCTTTATCATTGCTTGGTTGCAAAGTGGTCTGCCACTGTTTCATGGTCACTGTAATGTAGTCGATCAGTGTAGGGTGTATCTTATACATTTTTAAGAACTCTTTTATCCATGAATGTGGGATAATATCAAATGCTTTTATATAGTCAATCCATGCCATACTTAGATCCATCCCATTTTTACAGTTCTCCACTATGACTTTATTTAACAACAAATGATCCTTTGTTCCATATTACTTTCTTTCATTGCCCTTTTGTTCTACTGCCATAATTGAGTTTACTTATAAATGATTTGTCGGTATCAATTCCCATATATAGTTTATATGTCGTTGGAAGGCAAGGTATTGGTCTATAGTTTTTAGGGTAGCTTGCAGGTTCACTCTTAAGTAGGAGCATTGTTTTTCCTGTTGTTAGCCAGGTCGGTGTCTGCTTGGGTTACACATATAAGTAGTTCTTACTCATGGTTAAGTCCTCGTGCAAAGATGTTAATACTTTTAACCAGAAGTTAAGTACTGCATCTGGGCCTGGGGATTTCCAATTGTAGGCTTTTCTTAACTTTGTTTCAATCTCTCTGGCTGTTACTTCATTTCATTTCATCTCCTGTACCTTTAAACTTCTTATTCTTTCTTTTACTTCTTCTATACATTTAGCATCTTTGCTATGTTCCACAAGATCTTCATAAATACTTCTCCAAAATGTATCTATTTCTTCTTTTTTTGGTGGTCTTTCAATTCCTTTTACCTTGTTTCCCAATTCTCTGTAAAACTTTTTGGGTCATCAATAAATTGCTTATTTTGTACTTTTCCTTTATATTTATCTGCATATCTTCTACGTTTTTCCACCTGTGCTGAAATTTTTAGCTTGTTAATTGTGATAGTGCATGACAGATCCTGGTCTGTACTAATGCTGCACATTGCTTTTATTACATCTATCTTTCTTAGTAATTTTGTTGATCTGCTCCCTCTTTTATGTTCTTCTAACAGTGACACTTCTTGTCTTAATTGCTTTATAGTTTTCTCTATTCGATACTTCCATGATGGTATTCAATTTCTCCCCTTTCTCTTCTTCACTACCCTGTGTTCTTGTGGTAGAACTTTATCAGTTATTAATTTAGCTGCACAGTAATATATCCTGTTTACTTCTGTTATATTGCACGGGTCTCTATGGGCAGTCCTAATTACTGTTTTCATCTGTTTTTCAAATCTCTGACTTTCTGGGTTTTATTGACCTTCTGCAGTCTATTTCTTTCATTGATCTTAATATGTCTATCTACCTATATTAAATCAAGCAACTCTTCTCTTAGCTTGTTTTCTTCTAAACTGAGGGCATATGTTTTGTTTTCCATTTCATAGAAAATTCTATACATCTTCCTGTGGCACATTCTCTTCAATTTCATCCTATGCCATCCATTCCTCTGTCATATGGGAACTCACTGGCCTTCCTTTCTGTTCCTTCCCTTACTGTTCAGCTTCAAGTGAATGTTTATACTGGTTTCCTATGGAAGGCTCTAAAATATCTTCATATGGCACCCAACCAATTGCTTCCCGTATCACTGGTTTCCCCTTAATTTGGATATCCATTGCTCTATACTGTTGTGGTACTTTCTGAAATAGATTTTCTACACTGAATCCTTCACTTCACGGGTACTTCATAACCTGTTTCTATTTTTTAACTTCTCCATTACTAATCTCCTTTTCTACTTTTCATTTTTGTCTTCTTAGTTTTTGTATTGTAAAGTTTTCCATACCTGGATTCCTTTTGCCGTCAAATAGCTTTGATGCTGCTCTTTTTATATTGGTGAGTTTTGCTTTCTCCTTTGCATAAATATTACACCATATTAAATATCTTTTTCTTTCCCGTGTCCATATTTCTTCTTCAGATGTCTCTTTATCTTCCTGCTTCTCCTTACTTTGTGGACTCGCTCCATCTTGCTGTGATATAACCTCTGTTAGACATTCTATATCAAATCCTTCACTTTACAGGCACTCCATAACGTCAACTTCTATTTTTTTAACTTCTCCTTTACTAATCTTTTTTTCTACATTCCCTGTTTGTGATATTATTTTCTTTATTGTGAAATTTTCCATATCTGGATGCCTTTGCCTATATTTTCAAATATCTTTGGGGCTGGCTTCTTTATATTAGTTAATTTGGCTTTCTCCTTTGCATACATATTGCACTGTATCAGATCTTTCTTTCTTTCCCATGTCCATATTTCTTTTTTTTATACTTTTCAAAAATCTCTAGGTTTTATTTATATTTTTGCACTCCTCAGATGCTTCTTTTTCCAAACAGATCAATGTTTCTTGATCTATAAACTGTTTTTCACAAATATGTTGTATTGATGAATATACATTTTGATTTGAAGCTTCTGACAGGTTTTCTTGTGGAAGTATTTTTCTTTCCTACAATTTTTCTCTTAATCATTTTGTATATCTTGTATCTGAAATCTGAGCTTTTTGCATAATGGTAACAATATATAATTTCTTTCTTATCCTCAATAGTCTACTTTATCATCTTTATGGCTCTTCTTTGGCCTGTCAGTTTTTGTGATTTTTGTGGACCACTGCTTCCTTCTACAACAGGGGTGCTATCCATACCCTGGGTCTGGCCTGGCCCAATTGTAGGAATGCTTCCATATTTTGATGATTCTACAGTGTCATCTTTTCCAGTCCTGGCACCAGTGTGCCTACCAAGACTGGGCATTGTTTTATCCTGGGTCCTGTGCACCCAGCAATCTTTTTTTAATTTTTAACGTATTTCTGCCCATGATATATGCTATATAAATACACCCCTGGATTCAATAAACTTGTGTAGGAATAGTGCCATTCCCGCACGGAGTGGTTCATGTCCATTTAGCATTAGCATTAACAGCAGTGCATGTGGCATATTCATTAAGGCACACTGCTGTTAAGGCTAAATGGATATGAACAGTGAACAAGTGCAGGGGGTGTGTCTAAGTAGTGCACAGACATCAAACTCACCCCCTGGACTCAGAAAGTGCTGTACAGCACCTTCAAACAGTATTTTAGTGTCCACGGATACTGAAATAGCTAGGGGAGCAAGAAACAATGCAGGGTGTGTGTGACTGGTTCTGTCACACACCCCTGCATTGTAAAAGTGCTGTACGGCCATAGCCATTAAATGTACAGGTGTCTGCAGAATGCCTAGATGCCTGCCTCACATACTTCTCACCCTCCTAGAGCAATAAATCATTACAAAGCCACAAATGATGAAAGGACAAAGCCACAAAAATAGGGACACATTTTAAATTTAGCACTGAGAAAGCTGAAAGCTGATTGAATAAAAAGTTTGCAGTAGCACAGACTTTCTGCAGGGTATGAAGACCGAAACACAAATGTCTGTCATCTGAAAGTGCTGCACTGGCAAATCCCTCAACTGTACAGGTGTCTGCAAATGCACAGATGCCTGCCTCACATACCTGCCAACCTCCTAGAGTAACAAAGCTGTACAAGGTCATAAATACTTATACATATTTTTTTTTCCATACTAAGGTATGTTTAAGCATAGCTGAGCAGGTGTGTGCATTATGGGCCTTTGCCCAGAATTGCTTAAACACCCCAGAGGAGATAAATAAAAATAAATAAAATCCTAACACTGGTAGAGCATAGTGGTTAGAGTCCTGGCTTTGTATGCAGGCGTTCACAGTTTGAGTATCAAGACAGGCACTTTATTTTTGCATTTGAAAGCAGTGTTAAAATTTACTTTTTTTAATGATGTAAAAAGTGATATTTGTCAACCAGGGTAGTGTAGCTGGTCTAAAATAGAAGTGTGAGTGCATATAACACGTGAAACCACCCAAGTATACACAAGTGTCTCATACAGTATAGTCACACCCCCTGGTAATGTAAAGAAAGCACATAGAGGGACATCATGTAAAGTAAATCATATGCACTTACTAAATGAAGTAATTATTGTAGCATATCTAAAAATTAAAAGTGAGCAATGATTATCAGTGCTCAGCTATGCTTAGCCAGTTTAAGCAATGCTTAGATGTAAATGTTAAGTAACAGTCAGCTCAGCAAAGCAGATTTGTGCACCGATAAGCTGTGTTCAACATTTTCAAAAATGACCAATGACAGCAAAGGGTGAGGATATGGCCTTATTTAAACCATACAGGTGGGAACACATCCAGTACTTGCTATAGTTCAGCCTGTGCAGGAAACATGGCTGGCATAGGTGAGGGTTCACACTTTAGGCTGCAGCGCTGGGGCATCGTGGAGTCCAGGGTCATGGCTAGACTCTTCATGAATAACCATAATGAGAGACTGCTGCAGGGTCAGTACCAGGGCTCACAATATAAAGCAGAGGCCAAGGACCATCACACCTGTGATCTCACCAGTGCTACTGGCATCCCCCGAACTGGTAAGCAGGTCCAGTACCACTATGCTGACCTAAAGTGAAGGAAGGAGGAGGTCTTGGACCAGTGGATCCATGATGCCAGGGACAACCATGCTCCAGCAGTTTGTAAGTATCACAAATATAGGTGTACCAAATTCTAACCTGAGGATATGATAGACAGGTATGCATAATGTTTTTCTTTCCTACAGCTGCAGCAGAGAGGGTTAATAACTTCGAAGCCCATGCCGACAGACTGCTGAGGCTGCACCAGCAGGCTGGTGAGTAAAAATCTATTTTGCAGTATATTGTGCAAATAACTTAGAAGGAGTACATTGTGTAGTGCTAGTGGGTATACTGTTACTGTGTTAACTGAATAAATAAAGTATGTCCAGCTAATATTGTTCTGAAATAAACATCTATAACCCAAACTGTTATGTTTACTCTGGTATGTTGTTGTAGACTTAGAATGGAGCTGTAAAACAAGATATAAATGTCCTGTGTTAACATTTGCCTTCCAGATTGTAGTAATTCAAAGAATTAATGCACAGTACACTATTTGTCATGCATGCATCACGGGATTGCAAGTTCAGACTGTCTAACCAAGAGAATAATAGGCAGAAACCAGTGAAACAAAAATAGCAATTCCCAAGTAGCTCAGTGTGATGAGAAATAACTTAGTTGCTATTTTACACTCCCAGACACGGTTCGAATCCAGGAAGTTGTACTAAGATGTGTGCATATCCACACACAAGGAATCAGGAATATATGTAAAACAGTCAGATAATGTTAACAGATATTTTCTTCACAGGTTTTACAGGTAAGGAAATGTTGGTAGTAGCTGTATGAAGGGTATACTAATAAACTGTGTAGAACTTTTCAGTTGTCTAACCACATGCCTGCAAATGACAACAGGATAGGTACATACAACAGGCACACTTCCCGATACATGTCTCTCAAGTGTCATGCTGTCACAGCTAGTGGTCACTGCTGCCAATAACCCTGGACACAGATAGGAAACCAGTTGAAGTATCCCTATAGCACACTCACATGACAGCAGTTCAGAGTACCCCTTCTGTGCTGGATATGTAACCCTGACATGTACAAGTCCCCTCTAGTCATGTATCCAGAGTTGTCACAGTTTGTCCCATACCATTCCAGACTAACAGTTTAATAGGTATATTTGTGCTACAGAAGCTACGGGCCATAGGTAGCTGTAAAGTGAAGGCAGACCCATAGAGTATTGAGCAGTACTGTTGTGGAAAATAGAAGCATAAACAGTTGTTAATGGAGTTTTTGTCTCTCCCCCCACCCATCATCTGCATCAATAATTATTATACATATTCTATGGGTATGTTGTTCTCTAAACCTAATGTTGGAACTTGTGTTCTATTATTGTTTATATATTTGATTGATTGATTGCATATTAACATACCGTGTTCAAATACCATTGTTGGTGGCCTGTTGCCGTCAATGTTACTGGCATGCTGTTATGATGCATATTGTTGTTCCATTTATGCATGTGTTCTGTTTGCTATGCAACTGTTTCAAATCTGTTGTATGGGGTTAATTGGAACACCCATGCATGCTGTTATAACTAATCTTGAAATGTGTTGTGCATAACTAACCAGCATATTCTGTAAAACCTCCACACCATAGCATGTTTGGGAAGGCAGATCCCAGCGGATCCACCTGTCTTACCTCACCTCATCTGACCATGGCACCAGACCCCAGCACATCTGGGACTTCCTCGACCATTGGTCCTGCACCACCTTCAGGTGGAACTGCCTCAGGGGACAGGGCATGTCACCACCCTGGGAGTGGGCGTGGACAGGAGCCTGTCACCCACACTCATTCTGGGCTTGGTGTGCAGTGCCATCCCAGCAGGTGTTGGGTGGGCAGCTGAACCAGAGTGAGGGCCGCCTGGTGCACCTCCAGGGGCAGGCCGCCCCTCCTGTCCAGCCCCTAGCACAGCCACCTTTGGGGCCATGAACATGCAGTGGTGACTGCCCATGAGTGGGGACCTCAGTCCCACTGTATCCATTTGGGGGCTCATGGGCTTCGGATTCCCAAGCACCCTCCCCATCAAAGGTGTTTTCCCCCTCATGTATCATATACCACCCTTGTCTGCTGTCTTGTCTGTCTGCAAGTACAACCTATCCTACCCAACCTACCTCCCCAACATACCTACAACCCTTCCCCAACATCCCACTCTCACCTTAAAAAAAAGGGCATCTGTGTACCGGGAATCCTGAGGTGTTACAGGACATTTTTCAGTCTGCTCCTACAAACATACACACCTAATAGGCCACCAGCAGCCATAGCAGCAGCATGCACAGTCAGAAAGAAAAAGGATCTATGACACTCGCATCTGCTACTCCTGCTACTCAGTCCAACAAACATCTACACACAACACTGCTACACAGTCTTGGCAGTCTGTTCACAGTGGCCAGTCATACATACCTCTCATATGCACAGATTCTTTCCACAGAATGCCCAGGGTGTAAAATCATATTCATGGCCACTGCTGTATACCACTTCCAGAAGTCTGCTAAGTCAATGGGATGATACCTGTTGTGCAGTCACTAAATAATGATATACCATACCTCTGAACCTCTTACTGCAAGACATCTGGACAAAGTATGACATACTTGGGGGACAGCTGGCCAAAAAGAGGGACATATCTCACATAATGGTGTTACAAACAGAAACAGTTGCTGGTGTTACAGGCTTTGTTGTAACATAACATCTCTGAAGGTTATGATGTCTGAAACACCAACGGATGTCAACAGTTACTGACTACAATCCTCACATTATCCTACTGATGCCACAAAAATAGATGTTGTCTGAGGAACAGACCAAACATAACAGGCAAAGCTCTGGGCAGTCTGTGGACATCAGGTCAGTTTAGAGGTATGTCAGAGACATATCACTGTCAGATGTCAAGTCACGCAGAAAATGCATGTCCAGATGAACCCTGTTAATCAAGCAACCCTCTATGTGTATGACAGCACTACTGACTTACAATCTGTACCCAATTCTGGAGCTTTGTCCTCCATGTTGTTGGGCTGTCTCCACATGTCCTGTCCTGAGAGTTATTACTGCCTACTGTCTTTGGAGCTGTAGCCCCCACACCTCCATAATGTCCTCCACACAGGAAAGGAAAAGGGGCAAGGCTCACATGAAGGACGTAATTATAGCACTGTGCTGCTATGGCATTGGCAAATGGAAAGACAGCACAGCTGCTCTGGATGCTGGTGCACAGGCCATCACCAGCTCATGAGCAGTACCTACAAAAGGCAAGCTGCTGCCTATGCAACGCAGGTCTCAACCCATCCACACAAGAACAGACTGCGACTGCACAAACCTAAACATTTGCATTGTTGTGAGAAAACTCTTCAGCACTATATAACAGGTATATCAAGCATATAAGCTTGTAATGGAATGCAGAAGGGGAGATACAATGATGTCAAATGGGACATTAAACACTAGGCCACAACAAGACCTGCTGGACTCACATGCTGCTGTCCAGCACCTACGGCTATTCCTGCTTGCCCTGCCTACATTGATATGAAGCACATCTCTGGCCCATGAGTCACCCCAGCAAAGGTCAGCTCATGTATGACTACTACTGGAGTGTCTGTTGTCCAATACTGAGTATGTGACTGATAGGCCAGCTACCTGGGATGTCGTAATTATTCATATGTCACCTGTGAATGCTACTGTGATAATATGCTTCTCTTACAAATGTAAGAGATGTATATAAGGTATGTGCATACTACACATCAGGCACAGATGTGTGTGTTGAACTGTATGTGATATACTGAGCCCATACCTGACAACTGTCCAGAGTTTTGCAGACTGACCACATGTCTGCTTCATATTTGTAGTCAATGCCTCAGACAGTTGTGTACTGTCTGGTACATCATTGGCTACCCATTAAAGACTGAAGTCATAACATATTAGCATACATTTGATTGTCTAATATTATATCCTGCAGAGTGGACCTATGAATGTGACACTGCCTTTGCTGGCAACTAACTGTGTTTCAGCTAGATTCATAAAGTGACACTATTTATTGGCCTTTGCCTACCACTGATGTGTGCCTTTGTGCAGATGTCTTGCTCTAACAGGAGCTAGGTGTCTTGCCATGAAACCCATGTCAGTGCAAGCGTACATTGGCCTGTAGGATGCCAACATTTGTGCAGTCACTGACACCTGCTTTGTAGCTGTGGAGAGCACACCAACGTTGCCAGGTCACTCATCTCATCATACGTTTAGACCCCAAATGGAGGCCTGCAAAGCCACAGGAGGTGGAGTATTGAACATTAGCATACACATACACACCTCAAGGCTGGCCAAACAGTATGATGCACTGGTGACATCCCGAGTGCAGTTAACAGCTGAGAAAACACCTACTCAAATCATAGCTAGATACAGGCCTCCAACCATGATTATGGACACCCAACACACCTATTGGGACCTGCTGGAATCTGTCAGGATTCAATTGTCTACCCTGCTCCTGGGTGACTTCAAATTCCTAACCATAGTGTACATGACCTATGCCACCTGAACATGAACACACATAGATTCCTCAGCTTTGTCAGTAGCAATGAAGTGGAACAGCCAGTCAACACTCCTATGACAGGTGGAAATATCCTGTACCTGGTCCTAACCAACATGAGTAGCCACTGTAGCACTCCTACAGTGCCATCCTCCTTGGTAATATCTGACCACATAGCCATCACTGTTCAGGTCACCATCTCCCCTGCCCTCCCCTTTACATTGTCAATCAGAATGAATTGTACACAAATGACTATAAATCCCCTCAAAGCAGGTAGAAGTAGCTGTACAGCCAAAGTCCCATTTGTTGGAACTAGCAGCAGTGTCCAGGCTCACACCGCAATACTATGTGGGCACCTACATAGCTGTATGGACTCAGCAATACCCGACAGGACAGCATCATCCCCCTCAAGGTAGGGTAAATGCCTGTGGTGGATACCAGCAATACACAATTACCATAATAGAAGAAACAATTGCTGTATGGGCCAAGAAGGAACAGGTGCCTCATTAGAAGCAAAGTCACCTTGGTCTGCACAAGCAAACAAGGTCACAGGGGATGTACCCTAAGGCTGTCTTTGAGTGCAAATTGGACACATCCAACAAGGCCAATCTCTAGGCCTTCCACACATATGTCTGCAATTCCAGAGGCAACACACAAATCTGCTCTGTAGTGGTGGTCAATAACACCACATACAAATATGGCATAGATATAGGCAACCGGCTGCAGACAGGTGAAGAGTAAACATCACCCCCCTGTCCCCCATTGATACACATGTGCATGTACAGCACCTTCCCCCCCTCCCCTCATCATCAGGAAGCAGGTCTGTAATGCCCTCTCAAAGGCAACACACAGAGTTCTCCATAGGCCTGATAATATCCCTGGCTGCATCCTACAGGAACACAGGCATGGGCTCTCAGATACATTCTGCACTGTAGTCAACCACAGCCTCAGCACCGGTGTCATCCCATCTGCACAGAGGACAGCCACTGTCATCCCTATGCACAAAGATGGAGCAATCCACCGACCCAGCCAATATTATGCACATCAGACTAACTAGCCTGCTCTGGAAGGGCATGGAAGGCAATATCAAGGACATTATGAACAGGGACATTGGCAATATCGAAATGCCTGAGCCCACACACCATGGTATTGTCAAAGGGAGATTAGGCCTGTTAAACCTGGTTGACCTCTCTGAAGTGGTCAACAAACACAGAGATGAGGGAAGGATGATGAACAATGCCTACCTTCACCTAGCCCAATCCTCTCACACTAATCCCCAGGTGACCAGAATACATATGCCTACACAGCTAGGCACCAACCTGTAGGTTACCAGATGGGTAGCTAACTGGCCCAGTGATAGTACTCACTCAGTCAAAGTAGTGAAACCCACATCTAGTGGTAGATTCTTCCACAACGGGCTACCCCAAGGATCAGTCTGGGAGCCTCTACTGTTTGAGATATATGTATCTGAGGTACAGGACAAAAGCAGTGGTCTGTGACTGAACAGGTGTACAGATGCTTGAAAGCTGGCCACTGTCTTACATTCCCCTACTGATGTGAGCATCCCCCAAGAGGCACTTACCCAATTACTGATTTGTGAAAGAAACATTACTGCAAAACGAATGCCAGGAGAGGCATCATTCCCCCTGCTGTGGCAGATGTCATTCACACTAAATATGACAGTAATAATGTACTGAGCATGCAATCGTGTATGAGGCGACTTGTGCACTGAGGCCGGTAGCAACCTGACAGTTTCCCACCATGTGGGCACCATTGTATGGAAGCCCATCTACATCGCCCACCTCACAAATATGGGTATGTCATCCAGGAACTGGGAGGCCACAACATCCCTGTACTCCACCCTTACCAGATGCACTACCAAGTACAATGGGTCCTTTATACCAAATGCCAAGCAAATGCAGCAGTTGCAGAGACCACAGAGGTCTCTGACCAGGCAATTCCAGGGTCTGCAACACACACCCTGTACAGGGAGGCTGAAAGCCCTGTCCCTGTACTCAGTCTCATACAGACTAATCATAGGTGACCTGTGTCTGGCATACAAGGCCATGTCCAAACCAGCCTTGATGGCATTTCTGCATATCTGTAAGACATATCGCACTCATGCATCATGCACGCAAGGTCCTCACCTGGTCTCTGATATGTATAGTACATGTTGGCGGGATAGTGTGGTGTCCCACACAATACACTCTCTGTAAAATACACTCCCTCCCCATGTCTGGCAGAGTACATGTATAGCCTTCTGGAAGTGGAATCTGGTGACTGCATGGGAAATGGATGAGACACCCCCTGAGATCCTGCGTGTGTCCCAGATGAACAGGGAAAACAGGTACTGGCTTGGAAGGGGCATGGGCGAAAGTCTGGGCCAGGCTCATGAGGGCATTAGGGCCAATAGCCTGGTATCATCTTATGAGGCTATGCACCTTGTACTTTGCATGTGTCCTGTATGTACTGCAGACTGTCCTGTAATGTTGGGTGAAATGAATCCCTGTGAGTCTGAACTGTGTATGTACTGCAATGATAGCGTATAGTCCTGTCCCCTCATCAGTTATCATCACATATAGTTGCACCTTGTCAGTGTGTGTGTGGTCTGTATAGCAGTAAGTCAGCCCTTACAATACATGCATATGCATTTGGTGATACTGTATAGCTCACTCCAATAGCCTTGGTCTTGTCCACAATTACCATTCTACTACTAAGCCCATCACACAGTAGGATTTGTCACCCTTTGTTGTGGGCTAGAAAGTATCAGTGATAGAGATGGATTGTGGCAGGCAGAACTACAGTAAGGTCTGCCCTGAAGTGTCACAGCTGTGAAAGACTGTACCATGAGTGTGTGTGTGTGTGTGTGTGTGTGTGTGTGTGTGTGTGTGTGTGTGTGTGTGTGCCAGCCAACCTTATAGTGCAGGTATTAATTTACATATGTTGTCTTCCCCTCAGAGGTGGCAATAAAGGTCATAGTCCCTCCAGCACGGAACCTGATATCAGTGTCTCTGTGGACTCTGACAATGATGATAGTCATAGTGAGGCACAGGTGGTGTTGTCTGGGGCTGAATCTGTGCCACCAGTTGGCATCCCATTGTTGTCCACAACATCCCCACACACAGTCACGATGCCCATACATACCAAGTCCCCAGTGGCTACAGATAATCAACAGTTGGTGGGTGGTGGCATGGAACAGGCTAGTGTAGTGACTATGGCAAGTGTAAGTGTAGACGCTTGTCATAGTGGAGTGCAGGTGAGGTCCCACACAGTACCACCAGCACTACCGAAGGGGAGGTGCTGTCCACACCACACTGCTGCAAGCAATGGGCATGTGGTCCTGGCCGGTACTGTCAGGGACACAGATCTAGCAGACAGCAGTCCCCATATGGGAATAGTACTGATCTGGTCTTGGGCCTGATGGTGCCAGTGAGACTCCTGACAGGACCAGTTCACATGTCCATGGCTGGAGATGATGAACTGTACACCTGCCATGTAGGGTCCACAGCTGTCCAACATGCCCTGTGTAGGGCAGCCACATGGCATGTCTGTGTGCATACAAACACACACACATTACAATCACAGCCAGGTTACCTCCAGACACACACACACACACCACTTCTGCAAAGCCCATTCATAGAACACCCATCCAAACACATACACACATGATGTCAATGATATGGCCCAGCCTAGAGCTCTGGCAAAGCCACACAACACCCTGTGCATATGATGATACCTGTGCCACATCCCTGTCATCCATACCACCAATGCAGGGACATGCTACTATGGTTCTGATGCACAGTATGAATTAAGTACAGTTTAGCTATGTAATGTTGTGTAAGGTGCTGTCAGTTGGCATTTCTAATGGGTACACTTCAGAGTGTGTGTATCTTTTCAGCCATGATGCATTATTGGTGTTAGTAACACTGACTGACTGTAGTCTCACATGCTGTAGTCTGTTTGTGTTATAGGTGTCTGTGTGTCAGCAGGATGTGGCCCTGCAGATATTGCCAATGAGAGGTATGGCAGAGTGGTAACT